>NC_053440.1:20333060-20512747 GCF_007990345.1 Gossypium hirsutum | reverse complement strand
TTACCTTTACTTTCTGTTCAGCATCTCTAATCAAATCAACTCCGAAAATTTTGCTTTCGCCGAGCTCGGTCCAAAACAATGGTGTACGGCATTTACGACCGTACAAAAGCCTCGTAAGGTGCCATCTTAATACTTGATTGAAAACTATTGTTGTAAGCGAATTCAATCAAAGGTAAATACCGTTCCCATGAACTACTGAACTCGAGGATGCAACATCTCAACATATCCTCAAGTATCTGAATTATCCTCTCGGATTGACCATCGGTTTGGGGGTGGAAAGCAGTGCTAAAATGCAGCTTGGTACCCAGAGCTTCTTGCAATTTCTTCCAAAATCGTGAGGTGAATCTCGGATCTCTATCCGACACGATAGAAACAGGTACCCCGTGTAATCTCACAATTGATAAACGTACAACTCAGCTAGTTTATCCAATGAAAAATCCGTACGTACGGGATGAAATGAGCCGACTTAGTCAGTCTATCAACAATAACCCATATCGCATCCTCTTACTTGCCTGAAAGGCAGTCCGGCACAAGTCCATTGTGACTCGAACCATTTCACTCGGGTATCATGATCGGCTGGAGGTAATCCTGAAGGCACTTGATGTTCCGCTATCCACTTGTTGACATATTTAAACATCTCGAAACAAAGTCAGAGATTCCCTTCATACCATGCACCAAATTGACGTTTTCGACTTCCTTGGGAACACAAACACGATTTCCGACCTCAACACAATCTTTCCTCAATTTTGAAAATCCCGATTCCTCGTTTCGGTAAAACACTTAGCCCGTTTTGCAACCATCATCATCGGCTTTTGAGCTTCACAAATTGGTGATCAATAATGTTTAGCTTTTGTTCAGCAAGGTATACACTGTCTGGTAGACGCAAATGCGGTTCATTCGCTCGTAAGCAAACAATGACTTCCGGCTTAAGGCGTCCGCAACCACGTTAGCCTTTCCCGGGTGGTAATCAATGACAAGCTCGTAATCTTTCAACAACTCAAGCCAACGTCTTTGTCGCAGATTCAAGTCTCGTTGAGTCATCAAATATTTGAGACTTTTGTGATCCGAAAATACATGGCACTTCTCACCAAACAGATAATGTCGCCATATTTTTAAAGCAAAACGATGGCAGCTAGTTCGAGATCATGGGTCGGATAATTCCTCTCGTGAGGCTTCAATTGTCTCGACGCATAGGCCACGACTCGACCTTCTTGCATCAATACGCAACCCAACCCAAGTAGGGATGCGTCACTATAAATGACAAACTCTTTACCTGATTCGGGTTGCACCAAAATTGGAGCTTCAGTCAAATGAGTTTTCAGTTGGTTGAAACTTTTCTGACATTTCTCCGTCCACTCGAACTTAACATCCTTTGAAGTAGCTTCGTCATTGGTGTGGCTATCATCGAGAAAACCTTTCACAAATCGTCGGTAATAACCGGCGAGCCCCAAAAAGCTCCGAACTTCAGTAATATTTCTCGGAGGTTTCCAGTCAAGTATGGCTGAAATTTTGTTCGGTGTCAACTCGAATACCCGACGCGGATACCACATGACCCAAGAAGCTAACCTCTCTTAACCAGAACTCACACTTACTGAACTTCGCATATAACTGCTTATCCCGCAAAATTTGCAGCACTAGCCTCAGATGCTCAGCATGTTCGGTCTCATCTCTTGAATAGACCAAAATGTCATCAATGAACACAACTACGAACTGATCCAAATACGGTCTGAAGATCCGATTCATCAAATCCATAAATACCGCAGGGGCATTAGTGAGCCCAAACGGCATCACTAAGAATTCGTAGTGACCATATCTCGTTCTGAAGGCAGTTTTGGGAATATCTGGATCTCGAATTCGCAACTGATAATAGCCCGATCTCAAATCTATTTTTGAGAACACTGAGGCTCCTTCAGTTGGTCGAACAAATCATCGATGCGCGGCAACGGATATTTGTTCTTTATCGTCACTTTATTCAGCTGACGATAGTCAATGCACAACCTCATGGTTCCGTCCTTCTTTTTCACGAACAATACTGGTGCACCCCAAGGTGAGGAACTTGGTCGAGCGAAACCTCTATCCGTCAGTTCTTGCAACTGAGCTTTCAACTCCTTTAACTCAGTTGGTGCCATACGATACGGAGCTATCGAAATCGGCGTAGTCCCAGGTACAAGCTCAATACCAAACTCTATCTCCCGAACAGGTGGTAAACCCGGTAATTCTTCCGGAAAAACATCCGGGTATTCACAAACCACCGGCACAGATTCGGTTTCTTTTCTAATTCCTTGTCATCAAGCACATATGCAAGGTATGCTTCGCACCCTTTTCTTACATATTTCTGTGCCAACATTGCTGATATTACAGCTGGCATCCCCTCCAAGTCCGCAGACTCAATTCGGACTACTTCGTTATTTGCGCACCTCAAATCAATAGTCTTGCTCTTGCAATTCACAATCGCATCATGCGCGGTCAACCATCCAACCAAGGATAACATCAAATTCATCAAACGGCAAAAGTCCGTGGAAAACAGGAACCTCGAATTTCCAGGGGACATTTCTTACACACTTTGTCGACAAGCACGTGAACGACCCAAGGGATTTGACACCCGAATTACGAACTCAGTAGACTCAATAGGTAAAGTCTTACTGGATGCTAAGGTTTCACATATGTAAGAATGAGTAGAACCGGGGTCAATCAAAGCAATTACATTAGTATCAAAGAGGGTGAATGTACCGGTAATAACATCAGGCGAAGAAGCATCCTCGCGGCACGTATAGCATAAGCTCTAGCAGGCGCACGAGCTTCGGATCTGGTTATATCATCTCTAGATCCTCTCTGACCACCACCAGCATTGCCCATATTTCCAGATGTCTACCTCGAGCAGTGGTAGCACCCGGTCTCCCATTTGTAACAGGGAGCGGTCAGGAAATCTACAACTCCCCGAATGCCATTTACCGCAATATCGGCATTTCGTCCTGTCTCGACGTTCATTCCCAACACTGGCGACCGAAGTGCCTCGTGTACCCACAGGGGTCGATCACGATCTCGTCCAAAGCCCGAAGTGCCTCTAAAACTGGCCCGCATCAATCTCGAAATCTCTTCGATGGTCTGTTGAAGAGACCTCCCGAGGATCCTTTTACGAAACTCTCCAGTTCCCTCATCAACTCTTTGCTTTTCTTTTCTAAGCTCTTCGGCTTATACAAGCTCGTTCAACAAGTACCCGAACTCTGTATTTCAAGAACGCCAACGAACATTTTTATATCTTCATTCAGCCCATCCTCGAAGAGGTTTACACATAATAGCTTCGGACGAAACACATTCCCGAGCGTATTTGCTAAGGTCTAAAAATTTTCGCTCGTAATCCAGTAACCGACATGGAGCCTGCTTAGCTCAAGAATTCCTTCCGTTTTGTCAACAATCTCTGATGATTACTTTTCCGAACTCAGTTTGAAACTCCCAGTTACTTGCTCTCGGGCAAAGTCAAGTATCCACCATAGAGGCAATCCGTAGCAGGAGATAGCACACTTTGCATTCATCGGGTGTACGTAGCTCTCGTACCCGGATAGTGTTGTCCAGCCAAATTCAGCCTTGCTCCGGCATCATCGCTATCCATAGCCTTAAATTCAGTAGCCCATGTTTTCGGATTCTGTCACTGGGGGCTTATTTGACCTTATTTGGTCCGTTACCGGTGGTATTGTAGGTGCGGGGTAGTATTTGTCGGAATGAGGTTGTGGAACAGCCATATTAGTTCGAATGTATTGGTTAAACCAATCATTATCAGCTATAGAATGCTTGTCTAGCTTCATCATTCGATTACTAGCATTAGGTTGAGAGTCTGCCGGCACTGTCCCTTGTGCGGGAGCAGGCGCTACACTCTCAAGATCATCAGCTACCTCTCGGTCACGATCGGGATCCATTACTATAAATAAACACATTTACATTGTCAGAAATCACCACACTATCAAGTAATCACATAAAATGGCATGTATAGCTAGACCCAAAACATTACGGTAGTCCTAGAATCGACTAAACCGTAGCTCTGATACCATAAATGTAACCCCGAACCCGAGACCGACACCGGAGTCGGACACGAGATGTTAACAAACTTTGAAATTTTTCCAGACACTGCCCAGTCTGAGTACTAGTCGCTTCAAAAATCATATCTTGAGTTTCACAACTCGAAAATCAGTTTTGTGATTTTTCCCTGAAACTAGACTCATGTCCCCACCTATGTATTTTTTTCTAGAATTTTTGGTCGGGCCAATTAGTACAGTTTATTAGTCAAAGTCTCCCATGTTACAGGGGTCGACTACACTGACCTTTTCCCATTACGACTGGGATATCTCTCTGCACAGAGCTTCAATACTGATGCCGTTTGTTTCTATGGAAACTAGACTCAGAGAGGAATCCATACATATATGGTATGACCCCTAATTATCTCTGGTCAATTTATAGTGAATTTCCAAAGGCGGAACAGTGAATCCAGAAACTGTTCTGGCCCGTTCCACAAGAACCCGAATATCTCTTTCTGTACTGTTCCTATAATTGTTTCGTTACTTCCATATGAAAGTAGATTCATCAAGGTTCGATTACATAATTTATTCACTATTTAATTCCACTCCTACGAATTCTTGTGATTTTTCCAATCCACACCACTGCTGCTATCAGCTTCTGTTTTCAAAGTGAACCTTACCTAATTTGGGGTTTCATGGACCAACTAGGGCCTTGTCATACATAAGCCCCACATATGATCATACTTAGCCATTCTAGTGGCTGATCATTTGCTCAACACTTCCATTCCAACATAGTTACTCATGAAACCATTATCATCAAAACGAAGTCTAATGATATCCCTTTCAAGCATTTTGCATGGCTGTTTTACATTTCATAGTACTCGAGACCAATGGGGTCTATACTGCAAAAATTCACCAATAGTACCAAAAGACCTTTGATAGTGTGGGCGACTTCGACTTCAAGATCCCAGTCCGATAGCTGGAGAACCAAAAATCTATAAACAGAGGAGCAATGTAACGAGTAAGCAATTTATGCTTAGTAAGTTTGAGCAAGGAATTCCAGCATAAACAAAGAATATCACACATTTAGCTAAACGGAATATTTCATAATACGCAATTTATCGATATTAAACTTGCTTCACAACATTAACAACCTTATGCACATACACAATAGACTAACTTAGCCGAAGGCCGATAGCTCGTTTATTAACTGAGCGAACATTTATTTGTAAGGGCTCGATATAATTCAACACATACGTAACATATCCCCATATTGGGATGTTTTCGAGTATTCGCTGGAATTTTACAGCAAGCTCATTCATTACCAAATCACGTACCTTCGGGATTTAACCGGATATAGCTCCTCGTTCAAATGCCTTCGGGACATAGCCCGGTTTTAGTAACTCACACCATGCCTTCGGGACGTAACCCGGATTTAACAACTCGCACGAATGCCTTCGGGACTTAACCCGGCTTTAATAACTCGCACGAATGCCCTCGGGACTTAACCCGGATTTAGTATCTCGCACAAAGGCCTTCGGATCTTAGTCCGGATATATTCGCTTAGCACAAAGCCTTCGGGACTTAGCCCGGACAGCATTCAATTAATCATGCACATCTAACAATAATTCATGGTACATTCATATTTCATTTTCGTTTACGAAACTCAACACAAGGCACATATTGTCCTTGCACATTCGGCTTAATAGCCACACATAGAGCATGATTTAATCACATCGAAATTTAAGCTCTCTTACTCAAGAACTTACCTCGGTGTTGTCGAACGATTCCGCTAGCTATTCAACCACTTTTTCCTTCCTTTATCGGTTTTATTTCCCCTTTGCTCTTGAGCTTAGCCTAGCTACATGCATGGCCGAATCTCTTCACCTTTCTTCTTCTTTCCTCCTTAAAATTTTTGGCCAAGGATGAACCAAAGGATGAGAAAATTTTTCTTTGTTTTTCTTTCTAGTTTTTGGCAAGCATGAAGATGAGAAAAAGATGAACAAAATTCCCCCCTTTCTCTTCTTTAGCTCACGGCAATGGGGGACAAACACTACACACACATTTTTTTTCTTTTGTTTTCCATTTCTTTATTACCCATACTCCTTATTTTATTCTTCCACTAACAAAACATTTTCATGACATGTTTTGCCCATCCTTCTTTGTCATGGCCGGCCACTACTCATTAGGGGGGGGAAATTTGACATGCAAGTCCCCCCCTTTGTCGACATGCACTAATAGGTCCTCACACATTGACCTATCACATTTTAGAATTTTCTCACATAAGTCCTATTGACTAAATTCACATGAAATCAACCAAATTGAAGCTTAAAATTTTCACACATTCATAATTACATATTCTACACAATAAGTATCACATTCAAACATTTCAGTGACTCGGTTTAGCGGTCCCGAAACCACTTCCCGACTAGGGTCAACTTTGGGCTGTCACAACTCTCCCCCACTTAAGAAATTTTCGTCCCCGAAAATCTTACCGGTAAATAGGTTTGGGTATCGTTCTTTCATCGAGCTCTCGGTCTCCCAAGTTGCTTCCTCGATCCCGTGTTTGAGCCATAACACCTTTACTAGCGGAACTCTTTTGTTTCGCAACTCCTTCACTTCACGAGCTAGGATACGCATCGGTTCTTCTTCATAGCTCATGTCGACTTGAATTTCAACCTCTGATGGGCTAATTATGTGCGATGGATCAGATCGATAGCGTCGAAGCATCGAAACATGAAAGACGTCATGAATCTTTTCAAGCTCTGGGGCAAAATCAATCTATACGCAACCGGACCAACTCGTTCGGAGATTTCGTACGCCCAATGAATCTTGGGCTCAACTTGCCCTTACGGCCGAACCTGAGTATCTTTTTCCAAGGTGAAACCTTAAGGAACACTTTGTCTCCCACCTGATACTCGATGTCTTTTCGTTTCAAATCTGCGTACGATTTCTGACGATCCGTGGCTACCTTCAGACTTTCACGGATTACCTTTACTTTCTGTTCAGCATCTCTAATCAAATCAACTCCGAAAATTTTGCTTTCGCCGAGCTCGGTCCAAAACAATGGTGTACGGCATTTACGACCGTACAAAGCCTCGTAAGGTGCCATCTTAATACTTGATTGAAAACTATTGTTGTAAGCGAATTCAATCAAAGGTAAATACCGTTCCCATGAACTACTGAACTCGAGGATGCAACATCTCAACATATCCTCAAGTATCTGAATTATCCTCTCGGATGACCATCGGTTTGGGGGTGGAAAGCAGTGCTAAAATGCAGCTTGGTACCCAGAGCTTCTTGCAATTTCTTCCAAAATCGTGAGGTGAATCTCGGATCTCTATCCGACACGATAGAAACAGGTACCCCGTGTAATCTCACAATTGATAAACGTACAACTCAGCTAGTTTATCCAATGAAAAATCCGTACGTACGGGGATGAAATGAGCCGACTTAGTCAGTCTATCAACAATAACCCATATCGCATCCTTCTTACTTGCTGACAAAGGCAGTCCGGACACAAAGTCCATTGTGACTCGATCCCATTTCCACTCGGGTATCATGATCGGCTGGAGTAATCCTGAAGGCACTTGATGTTCCGCTTTCACTTGTTGACATATTAAACATCTCGAAACAAAGTCAGAGATGTCCCGTTTCATACCATGCCACCAAAATTGACGTTTCAAATCGTTGTACATTTTCGTACTCCCCGGGTGAATTGACATTCGGCTACAATGGGCTTCGTTCAGAATCATCGAAATGAGTTCCGAATTCCTTGGAACACACAAACGATTTCTGAACCTCAAACAATCATCATCATCAATTTGAAACTCCGATTCCTCGTTCGGAAAACACTTAGCCCGTTTTGCAACCAATTCATCATCGACTTTCTGAGCTTCACGAATTTGGTGAGTCAATAATGGTTTAGCTTTTAATTCAGCTACTAACACACTGTCTGGTAGAACAGACAAATGCACGTTCATCGCTCGTAAAGCAAACAATGACTTCCGGCTTAAGGCGTCCGCAACCACGTTAGCCTTTCCCGGGTGGTAATCAATGACAAGCTCGTAATCTTTCAACAACTCAAGCCAACGTCTTTGTCGCAGATTCAAGTCTCGTTGAGTCATCAAATATTTGAGACTTTTGTGATCCGTGATTCAAGAAATGGATTCACGGGGTTGACTTGGTGAAAGAAACTGAAGAAAAAGTGAAAGTAATCCGTGATTGTTTGAAAGCTGCTTCAGACCGACAAAAGTCATATGGGAATTTAAAGAGAAAAGAAATTGAGTTTCAAGTGGGCGATAAAGTATTTTGAAAGTATCTCCATGGAAGAAGATTTTGAGATTTGGCCATAAAGGTAAATTGAGTCCACATTTTATTGGGCCGTATGAAGTTATTGAAAGGATTGAATCCGTGGCTTATCAGTTAGCTTTGCCAGCAGAGTTGGAAAGGATACATAATGTATTTCATGTGTTAATGTTACGACGATATCGTTCTGATCCTTCACATATAATTTCTCTGACAGAAATTGAAATTCGATCGGATATGACTTATGAGGAGGAACCGTTAAAGATTCTGACTCGGGAAGTCAAACAGTCATGAGATTACAGTATCCAAACCTCTTTTTCGGTAAGATTTTCGAGGACGAAAATCTCTAAAGGGGTAGAGTTGTAACAACCGATTTAGGGCTTAGTCGGAACAGTGGTTTTGATACCACAAATATGTAGAGGAAAAATTTATTTTTACTATATTTTAATGGCCTACAATTTCACAGAAAGATTCCGTGTAAATTTCGTTCGAAAATTTTGACGTTTGGGCACTCAATTTAATCAAAAGGACTAAATTGTAAAAAGTGCAAAAGTTGAGTTTTATTTGTTAGAGGTATTTAATTGTTATGGAATCATAAATTAGGGGTCCTTATGTGGTAATTAGACCATTAGTTAGTGATGGACAAAAATGGACAAGAAATAAGTGAAATAGGATTTTTTTTAAGTAAGGGCATTTTGGTCATTTAGTAAATAAATATAATTAAAATGGGAAAAAGATGTAAAAATGGTGTTATCATATTTGCTTGCTGTTGAAACTTGAAGGACTCCATATCTAGGGTTTTGGCCTCGTTCAAGCTTGATTGTAAGTGCATTTTAGCCTCGTTTTTAATGTTCTTTGCATTTTTGAGATTCCCGTAGCTCGATTTATCTATTTTTACTGTTATTTTGAGCTAGGGTTGAAATCTGAAATATTACCCATGTGTGAAATGTATGTATTTTGATGTTTTATGGAAGAATATGAAGCTAGAATTTATGTTAAACAACTTTTGCTAGTCGATTTTAAGTGAAACCGAGCAAAATAACATAATCGGTAAAAATATTTATGTTCATAAGTAAGAGTTAGAGTGAGAATTTGATGTTGCCATAGAAGGGAAAAGTGTTCAGCATGTTATAAAACATAAGAATAAGGAATAAAATTTAATTTCTGAACTTTGGGGCAAAAAATGTAAATATGTAAAAGTTTAGGGACAAAATTGTAATTTTTTCAAAAGTTGAGTCGAGGATTATTTTGATAAATGTGAATATTAAACAAGCTAAATTTTCTATTATAGATCAAGAAAGATGTGGAATCAACCTCGATAAGGGAAAGGAAAAGATTATGGATTGAATTGCAAAATTCCTATATTTTGCACCGAGGTAAGTAATATGAAATAGTTATATAACAATTAGAAATTTAGAATTTATAGTTGAATCGATTAAAATCTGCTTGAATTGTGGATATATCATTGACAAGTAATAAGTGAAGTAGTTGAATTGAATTATTAAATTTGTTATGGGATTGGACTAAAATATTGAAATTGTGATTTGTGTACGAATAAATTGTAAATCCTTGAAAAGTAAGAATCTCTGTGGGACTGTCGGAATAAGAAAGGCTTGAATAAAGTGCCTATAAACACGTGTGTAGTACTGAGTGCAGGCTACTACGTGTATCGATAGATAATGGTCACATGTGTAGTAATATGTGTACCAGAAGGCTTTGGTCACGTGTGTAGTACTATGTGCAGGCTACTACGTGAACCGGAAAGTTTGATTACGTGTGTAGTACTATGTGAAGGTTACTACGTGTATCGAATGATAATAATTACACGGGTGGTACTATGTGCAAACCACCAAATATTCGCTATTATACCGACGTGTTCAACGGGATATGAGTATTGATAAACAAATATGAGTATGTGATTGAAGTGTGAAAATTTGCTAAAGAGTAACTGGAGTGATGAAGTTCCGTACTGTGCTTACAAAATAAATTGTTGTAATGTTATGTAAATGAGTGAAATTGAAACAGAACAGATTCGAATTGTGGAAGTGATGTTAGTTTTAAAAATCACAATAAATTGTAGAAATCGAGTTATTGGTTGAATGAGATATGAAATTAAAGCTTAATGAGTCTACTTTCATATAAAAGAAGCAGATCAAGAAAAAGAGTTGTATATTTTGAGATATTTGAATTTTAGTGAGGTAGGCTCAGATTGATTTCAGAATTCCCTGAGTTGGAGGAATCACTAAAAATTGTAAAAAAATAATTATGAGATATAATTTATATGCTTAGAATCCTTAATGAGCCTATTTTCAAAATAAACTAACAAAAATATCATCCATATTCTATAAAGTGAGATAATTCATTTTTAGTGAAGAGAGGTCAGAGATGTTGAGCAGTGAAATAGGGGTGACTTTACAGAATAAAATGTAATAATTGGCCAAGTAAAAAATTCTGAAAATTTTATGATAAGACAGTATATGAGTCTAGTTTCAGGGAAAATTTACAGAACTTAATTTGGAGTTCTGTAGCTTCAGATAAAAATAATTTAGTGACTGTAACAGAGAAAAATAGTTTGCTAGAATTTGAATAAATATTAAATTTATGGTTGATTAAAATTATGTTATCTATGAAAACATGTTTTAAATTTGTTTATCAATTACATACGTACTTACTAAGCTAAATGCTTCTTCTTTTTTTTTCTTGTTTTATAGTGTTATAAATCATCTTAGAATTCAGACAGAGTCGGGGATCATCCACACTATCTACATCTTTTGGTATTTTGAAACCAATATTTCTGAGTTATGGCATGTATAGAAGACTTAATGTTAATGTGATGTATATATATACTAATTACTACTTAGCTTAAGATGTTAATGTATATTAATTGATAGGTTATTTTTTTAAAAATGCTAGCGTGGTTACTTTGAATGTCGTGAATGATTTAATTATGTTTAAGTATATAGCTGTATTAGTTGAAATATTGATGTAACACCTCTTTCCCATATTCGACACCGGAATAGGGTACGAGGCATTACCAAAACAGATACACTTATAAACATGTTAAATCGAGTTATAAAATTTCATTCAAATTTAAACTCTTCAAATTTTTAACATGCTTTTATAAATCTTCACGTTATAACTTCAAAATACTATATTTGTAACAAATAGGGCTTCTGAGACCCAATACATACTCATGCAATTCAATACTTCATTTCCATTTCATTTAATTCATGATTCTCATGTTGACGATTCAATTCAATTTCTCAATCCAATATACATTTCAATACCACAATAATTCATTTAATTCAAATCAAATCATTTGAAATTTCCATTTAATTCACGTACAATTCAATTTCATTAAGTTCAATACTATTACATATTTGTCGTTTAACTTAACGTCTCCTTTTTGCATCATTTTACACTTCAGGCATGAACTTAGTATTTCATTTCCTTTCCACTCCCGTTTCCTATGCATATCACACAAGATATAAACATTACACTCAACCATAGTCGCAAGCTAGTGCATTTATTCCATATACCATTCATGGCCTTACTTCATACCAAATCATATACCAAATATACCATACATACATACTATGAAGCTTAATTTTCCAATATGAGCTTAAACCATGATCAATAATATACAAATGTAAGCATCATTTCTATTTCCACGTTTATCGATTATAATCGATCATATAACCAATTATACATAAATCATTCATATATATATATATATTTAATTTTCCTCCTCCTCCACTCCATTCCACATCCTTAGTGTACTTAACATTCTTAGAAATAACATTTTCTATAGTTTCTTTATTCACCCTTATGTATATTCCAAGCTGTGTATCTGTGACAGCCCAAAATTAACCCTAGTCGGGAAGTGGTTTTGGGACCGCTAAACCGAGTCACCGAAAGTTTTGAATGTGATGTTTATTGTCTAGAATATGTAATCATGAATGTGTGAAAATTTCAAGCTTCGATTTAGTCGATTGCATGTGAATTTAGTCAATAGGACTTATATGAGAAAATTTTAAAATGTGATAGGTCAATGCATGAGGACCTATTAGTGCATGTGGAAGAAAAAGGGGACTTGCATGTCAAATTCCCCCTCCCTAATATGTAGTGGCCGGCCATACTATGGGTGGAAACATGTCACCAACATGTTGTGTTAGTGATGTATGGTAAGGAAAATAAAATAATAAGCATGATAATTAAATAATGAAAGGAAGGGTGATGGAAAAAAAAAAACATGGTCTCACCCCCTTGTTGCCGTGAATTGAAGAAAGAAAAAAAAGTGTTCATTCTTGAACATCCTTGGCCGAATAGAGGAAAGAAAGGAAGGGGAAAAAAGCTTGAGAAAATCGGCTATGGTGGTTTGCTAGACTAAGGTATGTTTGATATTATTCTTTGAGATTCATGTATATTTTAAGTTGTAAGTGAAAATCTACCTAGCCATGGTCCAAATTTTGTTAATTGATGGAGATGATATTCGGCCATGAATGTTACATTCTTGGTTGGTATTTTGATGTCTTTGGTGATGAGGTATGAAGATGGTTGATTTTGAGTGTTTAATAAAAAGGATGCATGAATTATTGTTAAATAATGGTCGAATGTAGCATGATTAAAGATGTGAATAAATTGAAGTTAAGGAGGTTGTCAATGAAAAATATGAGTTGGATGAGGCTTAAAGAATAAAAATCTAGGTGACTAGAGGTCAAGGACATTCGGTCATAGGCTTGTATGCTGGCAAAATCGGCCAAGTGATTATGTGGTGGAAATTAAGTGTTAAATGGAATGAAAATGATATTATATGGGGGTATGTATATTCGGCCATATGAGTAAATATATAGATGATGTTAAATTTGATTATGTATAATGGGCATTAAGATGTGGAACTTAAGAAATTAGAAGTAAATGAACTTGATAGTATTTAAGAGATAGAGGTGATAGATTAATGTTGCACATTCGGCTATGGTTAGGCATGTTGATGATCTTATCTTGATTTAGATAATTAGGCATAAAAGGGTGGCAAAGGGGATGAAATTGTCGAATGATTAGTTGGGTAACAAAAGAAGCATTCGGCCATCCCTTGAGAGCTTGTGTGATGTTGGGTTTAAAATTAGCAAAGGTAACTTACCTAATGCATGTGCATGGGTGATTAGATTTTGATGATATGGTAGTTGCATGAGGTTATTAGCCGAATATACTAACATACATATACATGTGAAATTGGATTGTAAATATTTGGCAAGGTGGTTAAACTAGTTAAATTATTGATTAAGCTCAAGGAGTTAAAGGAGGTGAATCGAGCAAAGGCAAAGAAAAGGTCATCGAGTAGCCGAGTTGGAACCGTCTTACCCAACACGAGGTAAGTCATTAAGCATGTAGTTGGTATTATTTCAAATGGTCATAATGTTTATGTATTGATGCTGAATGGAATGAATAAATATACATATATATATATGCATGTACGTATGTGATGATGAAATTGTTGAATGAAAAGAAAAGAGGTAAGATGTACTGAGTTGTTGATCTCGGCACTAAACGTGCGGGTATAACCATTTATGACCATGAGATTGGCGCTAAGTGTGCGGGATTAAATTGTACAGCACTAAGTGTGCGATTTGACTATGTTGCACTAAGTGTGCGAAATGAATATGATGCACTAAGTGTGCGAATTGACCATGCGGCACTAAGTGTGCGAGTTTGACTATGTAGCACTAAGTGTGCGATTTGATTACGTAGCACTAAGTGTGCGAGTTGATTATATAGCACTAAGTGTGCGGACTCAATATACATTCGTGAATCATTATGGACACTATGTGTGAGACACTATTGAGTCGATCGCGGACAGCGGATCGGGTAAGTGTCTTGAGTACATGGCTAATAGGTGCTATGCTTATACTTGGTGTTGAGCTCGGTAAGTTTGAACCTATGTGAAAAATATACTTGAAGTCACGTACATAAAATTTATCGTAGGATGGGTGAAAGGCCGTTTAGTCGTTTGATTGTAACGAAAATAAATTGATTTATGAAAATGCTTCATTGTCCTATTGATGAGTATATGGAATGTGAATGCATGAATTGATATGAAATTGAATCGATAGGTGGGAGGAACTATGGTATGGTTCGGTATGGATGGAGTAAATTGTCTCGTTCCATTTTGTTTCCTCTTGTGATAATGTTATTGATGGATGGTAGTGCATTGCTTATGACTTACTGAGTTATAAACTCACTCGGTGTTTCCTTGTCACCCATTATAGGTTGCTTGGACTCATCTATTTTTGCGGGGTCAGGCCGTCATCGAAGTCATCACACCGGATAGCAAGTTTTGGTACTTTCTTCTTAGTTGGCTTAGAAGAACATTTTGGCATGTATAAGCTATTACGTTGTGTTTGAACTTTGGCATGTAAACTTTAAGCCATGCGAAAATGGCACGAATGTTCGATTGAGTTGGATCAAGGGTAGGCATGAAATGGACCTAGTTACTTTCGTAACAGATGCTGGCAGCAGCAGTGTCATGAGATTGAAAAATCACTAAAAATAGTAGGAGTGGAATTAATTGATGAATAAATTATGTAATCGAAGCTCGATGAGTCTGTTTTCATGAGGAAGTAACGAAAAGATCATATGGGCGTTATATTAAGAGATAATCAGATTTTTGTGGGATAGGGCCAGAACGGTTTCTGGATTCTCTGCTCCGACTTTGGAAATTCATTATAATTAACCAGAGATAATTAGGGGTCGTACCATATATGTACAGATTCCTCTCTGAGTCTAGTTTTCATAGAAACAAACGGCATCAGTATTGAAGCCCCGTGCAGGGAGATATCCAAGTCGTAATGGGCAAAGGTCAGTGTAGTCGACCCCTGCAATATGGGAGACTTTGACTAATAAACTGTACTAATTGGCCCGACCAAAAATTCTAGAAAAAAATACATAGATGGGCATATGAGTCTAGTTTCTGGGAAAAATCACGAAACTGATTTTCGAGTTACGAAACTCAAGATATGATTTTTAAAACGACTAGTACACAGATTGGACAGTGTCTGGAAAATAAATTTTATAAGGGGTTAAAGTCAGTTAACACCTCGTGTTCGACTCCGGTGTCGGTTTCGGGTTCGGGTTGTTACAGTATCCGAGTCAGTATCAATAAATTATTTTTATCTGAAGCTACAGAACTCTAAATTAAGAACTGTTAATTTTCCTTGAAGCTAGACTCATATATCTTCTTACCATAAAATTTTCAGAATTTTTGATTTAGCAACAGTTTATTCTTTAAAGTTTACCCTGTTACGTAGTCTGACAGTTCTGCCACTCTTCACTAAAAATGAATTATCTCATTGTACAGAACTCAAATGGTGTTCTTGTTTGTTTCTCTTGAAAATAGACTCATTAAGGATTCTAAGCATAAAAATTATAACTCATAATTATTTTTTCTTACAAATTTTAATGATTTTCCAAAATCAGAATAGGGAATTCCGAAATCAATTCATCCCTGTCTCACTAAAATTCAAATATCTCAAAATATATAACTCTTTTGCTTGATCTATTTCTTTTATGTAAAAATAGACTCACAAAGATTTCATTTCATATCTTATTCACTCTCTAATTCTATTTCCACCATTTTTGGTGATTTTTCAAATTCACATGATTGTTGCTGTCCAAAACTGTTTTGTTGCTAATTCTACTTTTTCATAATTTCACTTTTTCACTTTCAGTCACTATTCAATTCAAAATTCACTTTGCCATTTTCAAGTCAATATTCAATTCAATTCCACACATATATTCATTATTCCATTACACTTAATTGTTACATGATCTCATGTATTTTCACTTAGTCAATTTCCCGATGAACACTTTAGAATAATAACAGATACACGGTGGATTCAGCACACAGCAACCACCCTTTGTAATCAATGATATCCGGTGGGATCAGCACATAGCAACCACCTTATAATTAATGATACCAGTTCACATAGTAGCGTACACATAGTACTACACATGTGACTATCACTATCCGATACACGTAGTAGCCTGCACATAGTACTACACACGTGACCAAAACCTTCCGGTACGCATAGTAGCCTGCACATAGTACTACATGTGTAGTACTATGTGCAGGCTACTATGCGTACCGGAAGGTTTTGGTCACGTGTGTAGTACTATGTACAGGCTACTACGTGAACCGAAAAGTTTGATCACGTGTGTAGTACTATGTGAAGGCTACTACGTGTATCGAATGATAATAATTACACGGGCGGTACTATGTGCAAACCACCAAATATTCGCTATTATAACGACGTGTTCAACGGGATATGAGTATTGATAAATAAATATGAGTATGTGATTGAAGTGTGAAAATTTGCTAAAGAGTAATTGGAGTGATGAAGTTTCGTGCTGTGCTTACAAAATAAATTGTTGTAATGTTATGTAAATGAGTGAAATTGAAACAGAACAGATTCGAATAGTGGAAGTGATGTTAGTTTGAAAAATAATCAAAAATTATAGAAATTGATTTATTGGTTGAATGAGATAAGTAATTAAATCTTAATGAGTCTAGTTTCATATAAAAGAAACCAATAAAGCAAAAGAGTTGTATATTTTGAGATATTTGAATTTTAGTGAGGTAGGGTTGGATTGATTTTGGAATCCCCTGTTCTGATTTGGAAAAATCATTAAAAAAATTTAAAAAATAATTATGAGATATAATTTATATGCTTAGAATACTTAATGAGTCTATTTTCAAAATAAAGAAACAAAAATGTCATCTAAATTCTGTACAGTGAGATAATTCATTTTTAGTGAAGAGAGGTCAGAGATGTTGAGTAGTGAAATAAGGGTGACTTTACAGAATAAACTGTACTAATTGGCCTAGTAAAAAATTCTAAAAATTTTATGATAAGACGGTATATGAGTGTATTTTTAGGGAAAATTTTCAAAATTTAATTTTGAGTTCTGTAGCTCAGGATAAAAATAATTTAGTGACTGTGACGCAGAAAAATAGTTTGCTAGAATTTGAATAAATATCAAATTTATGGTTGATTAAAATTATGTTATCTATGGAAACATGTTTTAGATTTGTTTTTCAATTACATACGTACTTACTAAGCTATATGCTTACTTCTCTGTTGTTCTTGTTTTATAGTGTTATAAATCATCTCGGAATTCGGACAAAGTCGGGGATCATCCACACTATCTACGTCTTTTGGTATTTTGAAACCAATATTTCTGAATTATGGCATGTATAGAAGTCTTAATGTTAATGTGATATATATATACTAATTACTACTTAGCTTAAGATGTTAATGTATATTAATTGATAGGTTGTTTTTTTTAAATGCTAGCGAGGTTACTTTGAATGTCGTGAATGATTTAATTATGTTTAAGTATATAGTTGTATTAGTTGAAATATTAAATTGGTTTGAGGTTGCGTTTTGAAAATTTACAGGAGGGATTAGACATTTGTAAAAGGGATTATGTCAAAAATTTTATAAAAAAAACTCCGATTGTATGAAAATATGTATTTTATGTTTGATAATACTTTTTACCCTCTTTCGGCGATGAACACAGATAAGAGGTGTTACACAATCTGCTTCAAATAAGAATTAGAAACTACATACTCATTATGCCACAAATTTAGGAATAAATTTTTATTTAAATCTTATGAAGAACCGAAAACTAATCAGTGATGAGATAAGTTGAATTTTGAAGAGTTGGAGATGTTTAAAATTAATGTTGGCTTACTAGATTTAAATATTTTTATGTAGGAGTGTCTTGCCTCTATTAGGGTTTTGTTATTGAGAGTGCAAGTTCTTTCTGTCGTAGTGCATTGTCTAGTATTGGTCGTTAATTTTTTGTGCTTGTTTGAGTGGGTAGTTTCATGTTTGCTTCTATGGATACAAATTTTCAAGGTTTATCGTTGCAAGAGAAAGAGGATGTCACATTTGGTTTCTTCTAAGTTTGGAAATTTAGGAATAATTGAGGACTTAAATTGAAAAAAGCTACAAGTTGGTAGCCTTTACTGAAAAATTTGGAAAATTTAGTGACTAATTTTGGACGTGGTTGAGATCCAATTTTGGTTCGGTTGAATTAAAATCAGCTGGTTCCATAGTGGAAGACAAAATGACTACTAATAGATGGTTTCTATAGGGTTGATAACCGAGCATGAAGGGCTATAAATAACTAGGAAATGACTTATCGGGGAAGATTCATCTCAATTCTGTTTTATTTTTCATTCTTCTTCATCTTCTTCCTCAGTTGTTCCGAGGAAGTTGGTTATGGAAAGCTATGCATGGAGCAGTGATTGTGAAGATTTAGTCAAAAAAGTAGAGAATCCAAGGAGCTGGTAAAGTTCTAAGTCCTTTGGCGTACGTGAGATTTAGAGAAAAAAGTTGAGGTTTTGTAGAACCATTTTAGAGGTTTTGCATGCTTCTGGAAAACTGAATTTCAAGCTGTAAATGCTGACATTTAACTTGTGACATTGGTTGTAATGTTGAGCTTCCAGGAGAATGGAAGCTTTAGCGTCTGGGTAAGCTAAGCCATAAAGGATAAAGGAAGCAAGGTGAGTCCTTACACTTGACTTTTGGAGTGATTGTTGATGTTGTTTGCTTGCTTAAACCACACCCGGGCCTACTTTGACTTGTGTTTAAAACCATGTTCATGTATGAATATGGAGGATAAGTAAGTTGTGTATGTATATGTTGCAAGTATAATTGTTGAGTGTTATATGGTTGCGAATTGACGAATAGATGCATGATGAAATGTATGTGATAGTCACTAGCTCGATGAATTGTATAAAATACATGAATATAGTGTGTGTGGAGTACGGAAGGGAATTATCGACGGGTTAGATGAAGTTAGGATTGTGAAAGGGTGATTCTGTTAGATACTGTCATACGGTGTTGCTGAGTGCAAACCATGATGTGCAAAGCTCCGATCCTTATAGAAGGGACACTATAGTATTCGAGCATCAAGGTTAGGAATGAGAAAATGAAAGAATGGGTAGATGGATAGAGAAAATGAAATTTTTGTTAGACACTGCCATACGATATTGCTAAGTGCAAAATGTGATGTGCAAAACTCTGGTCCTTGTCAAGGGGACACTTTGGTGTTTGAGCATCAAGGTAGATATGAGATGAGTCGATATCGATGATTATTAGGTTTCATAAAGCAATATTATGATGACAGTTCTTAGGCTCTATGGGGTGACACCACGATGACGATAAGGTCTTACGAGGCGAAAACTCAAATAAGTTTAACGTGTAAGACCATAGCTCAGCTATGGCAACCAATAGAGTCCACTAGGACAGTAAACACGGGGTAGTCCACTGGGACAGTAATCACAGGGTAGTCCACTGGGACAGCAATCACGGGTAGTCCACTGAGACAGTAATCAGGGGTAGCTCGTTGGGACATTAAAAATGAGAAGTCCACCAGGACATTAAACACGAAGAGTACAAGTGTAAGACTATAGCTTGACTATGGAAGTATATAGGGCTCATCGGGACCATAAATGCAGGTAGTTCGCTAGAACGGTGAATATGGAAAGCCACACACGTGAGGAGAATTTCAAATATTGGCAAGCAATAGCTAACCAGTAGATTTGAGGTGTAACCCCCTAAACCTGGCCTAGACATTATGGCTGAATCTCGAAGATCACATTGGCCATGTCAATGGCGTAGAAAACCATTTACTATTTTCTCTTAATAATCATCCTTAATTTTAAAATGTCATCTTGTTTTGCTTTAAGAAAGGCCAAATATTGTCTATAAATTTCCTTTTGAAAGAATTCGTCGAAATTGTCTTTCTTTTAGAAAAATTCAAGTATTGATAGTTTTCAGAAAATGTTGTTTTTCAGTTAAAACATCGCAACAGTCAATTTTTATATTTAAAACTTGTTTGTCATTTTGAAAATGTGGAGTTAATATAACTTGTAAACCACCAGTTTTGTAAGTAAGTAGTGTTGAGTTTTGAAAATAGAGTATTAAGTTTGAAAATACTATTGTTGTGTTAAAGTAACCTTATTGTGAAAAATCTATTATTTAATTCTTATTTCAAAAAAAACCTTTTAAGTACTAGTTTAAATCGTACGTCATGCAAAACCACCCAAAAACTAAAATAAATCCAAAGTCCAGAGTAATTAAACACATCCCAAAATATCAAATACCAAAATATATAGTTTTCTGAAAGATGACCGAGAGCACCTCCGTAGCCGAGCCCATCCTAACCTTGATTATTATTTGAAAAATCAGAATTTAAAGGGGTGAGCTTAAAAAGCCCAGTGTGGGTTATAAATCACAGTAACAGAATTTAACACATAATAGCATCTGTTTAACCAGATCAGAAAACATACTAAATTTTCAGTCACAGAATCACATTTATCAAAATGCATGTGACGATGTCAATGAAACACTTTTTTAGAAATCAATGTAGATTTTCAAAAACCAAATCCTAACCATCTCCGCTACACACCATAATGAGTTCCCCAGAACTCGTCCATCCAATAACACACCAATATTGTGGACAAGCCACCAGATAGTGTGGTCATGCTGCTAGAAACAGAATGTTGTGGTCAAGCCACCCGATAATGCAGATTTACTACCAGATACAAAATATTGTGGATAAACCACCAGAAATTTGCAGATACACTGCTAGATACTTCCTTCGTACACATTTTCTCAACCTCATGCATGTGATATGGTATACAAAACAGATTTTATAGTAGGCTTGCTTTACATGCGATTCAGATTTTAGTACAATTTATAATAGTGGCATGCTTAACATGCGAACCAGAATCAGAAATATGGCATGCTTAACATGCGAATCGAAACATCAGAATATTAACATGTTTAACATGTAAATCAGAACATCAATAACTCAATATTACGCTTATCGTACATACATATTCAAATTGCCATATATCACACATCATGAGTACTAGGAATCATGTATTATCACATTTAATAGAAAAATTACTAAATCACATGTCAACAACACAGATTGTAAGTTTCGGAAACACTTACTTGGAATCCTCTTTTATCGGATTTTATCAATCTTTATCAATACTTAAAGTATTCGCCCTATATCACATTTTAGAAACTTATTTCATTATTTAAACATTTCTCAAATAGAAACATTTTATAAATTAATTATAATATTATTTATTTAAATAAAATAGGTCCCCACACCTCTGTAAATTTGATCGCAAGGATCCCAATTCCAACCTCTAACAAAAGAGTTCAATTCTTGAGCCTCTATGGTTAAAACCATTCACATGTATTAGAATAGGTTACTAAATAAATAAACAATCCTTGAATTATACGATTTGGTAAAGTACTTACGTAACGGTCGCCTAATCGCACTCTAACACAAGTGGTGTATAGATTTCGGGATTTGAATAGAACTTCAATAAAATTGTTAAACCGAATTAGTCCACGCCGTCTTAATCGAATATGTATGTATATGTTTAAAAACACATTTAAATCATAAATTTAATGCCAAAATTTCATTCATCTCATGCTTATCCAATATGCCATTCAAAGGAACCACAATTAAAGCTTAATCATTCAACTATCCTAGATAAGAAAGAATATAACATTAACTTTCCATTCATGCACAAACCATTAACCAAATTGGCCAAACATAAACACACCCATAATTTAACCATACCAAAATATTATCACCTAGTTTTGACCAATTGGAATCAACCACTCAAAAACACTACAAACATGTACATTCAAAACTAAGCATATCACTAGGAAGACCATTCTAACATAACATTTCATATGTACAAAAAAACACCTATATACATGCCACATTCAAAATGAAAAACAAAGCTACACACATGGTTGGATAGTGTGAGATTTCTATCAATCCGTCCAGTCAGTTCACAAATTAGGTAACTAAAAATAATGAAACCAGTAAGCTAGTGGAGCTTTGTAAGTTCATAGTTTAAATCATCAAACTAAACTTACCTTAATTGATATAAAAAAATATAAATAGTGTAACACGCCTAACCAGTCTTCGTCGCTAGATTAAGGTTATGGAGCATTACCATACAATCGGGAATCATTTTTCTATATAACATTTAAAATAAATACATGACATTCAAAACATATCAATCATAGGTATTTCGTCCCTAAATCGAGTCTATGAGGCCCTAAAAATAGCTTTGAGGCAATTCAGGACTAATTTGAAACAAATCAAAAGTTTTAAGAAAAAGTTGTAAAAATTAGAAAATAAGGGTCACGCGACCGTGTGGCCAGGCCGTGTGAAATCACCCCAGGCCGTGTAACTTTCGAACAAGGGACACGCGACCATGTGCCAGCCCATGTCCTCACCCGTGTTACTCACTGAGTAGCCCCACACGCCTATATGCCAGGTCGTGTAACTATGAGTTACCACACATGTTCGTGTGCCAAGCTGTGTAACTCACTGACTTAAACACTAAGAAATTCTCAAATGACATATGGTCATTCTCCAGGCTGTGTGTCTCACACGGCCATGTGACAGCCTGTATCCCAGGTCGTGTGAACCTAAAATTGTACCTAAAATCAAGCCATTTCATAACCAATTCAAGCATATCTAACCCATCCTTTTATGCACACTTTCAAGGGACCTCAGCATCATTCAAATACACATAATCATGCCATTTCAAACAACCTAGTTCACCTAACCAATGTGCCATTCAAAGACACCACAAATATATCAAAACATTACATACCAAAATAAGCGAACATTACCTTAGTTCATGTATAAAATCTAGTTCAAACACTTACCAAAACTTATCACAAATAACAATTTTCAAGTCATCATAAAATACCAAAAAGGAATCTTATATACAACCATTTAAAAGTGCCCAAAATGACGATACTTGGTGAAGCATTAAAGTACACTAAACCAAACATAACCTTCAAAGCATAAACATACCAAGACACCATTACAAAACATCCTATACATTTGAAAACCACATATTTATCTATATATACATGCCACTACCCTAAAAGACACAAAAGCTACCAACTTAGATGGATAGTGTGTGAGCCGGTTGGTTGATCTTTCCAAAATGTTAGCAACGGTTATCGACAAAACAATCCACAAAAATCGGTAAGCTTACATAGCTTAGTAAGGACATAGTATAACATTTAATCTAAATATAACTAAAATTAGTTCATATATTATTTGATTCAGGATTACAAAAGTAAAAATAAGGGCACATATGTGCATTCAGGGGTACCGAAGTACAAACAGGGGTACGTATGTGCATTCAGAGGTACTGAAGTACAATTAGGGGCACGTGTGTGCATTCATTCAATAATTATCTATAAACATATTAACTAAAGAACC
Source organism: Gossypium hirsutum (assembly GCF_007990345.1). Classification (NCBI taxonomy): domain Eukaryota; kingdom Viridiplantae; phylum Streptophyta; class Magnoliopsida; order Malvales; family Malvaceae; genus Gossypium; species Gossypium hirsutum. The sequence continues at coordinate 20,489,078 of NC_053440.1, read as the reverse complement.
ATAATATAAGAATACAAGTAGAAATTCATTTTCATATTGAAATACTATGAACTTACCTACTATTTAATTTCAGTCAACGCGCACGGACTAATTCACTATTTCCCCTTTTTCTCGGTTATTATCTTTTTGATCCAAGTTTTGATCTATATAATAATTAAATATAATAAATTAATCTCATACACATTTCATATTCCATTCAATGCATATGACCCTTAACTTTTCATTAATTACACATTTTCCTTAAATTTTTACAACTTTTGCAATTTAGTCCTCTAACCCGAAATTCATCAAATTGACCATTTCCTAGGAACCAAATTACATCAGAATATTCTAGGCCATTTAACTGACCTTATTATACATCAAATTAATTATCAAACATTGAAATTTTGACATTTTAACAATTCAATCATTAAATTAAAATCTAACGAAAATCACTTCACAAAACAACCAAATACCACAACCAAAGCTTCAAACATATATTTATCTTAAAAAGTATTCAAGATTCATCAATGACAACTTCTAAAATTTTTAACAGATTCAAAAACAAAGGTACATGCTAACTGGACCTAGTTGCAACGATCTAAAAAACATTAAAATCACAAGAAACGAGTTGGAAATTACTTACATGCAAGCAAAGAATATAGCTGAACGTCAAGCTTGATAAAAATGGTGTTTTAACACCCTAATTTTCAATGGTTCTTGCTTTAGGAAGATGATAGCATTTTTATTTTATTTTTACTTAAGTTTTATTTAACAAATTACAAGTTTATCTTTTAAATTATCATGCATTTTAATGAATTCAAAGTCCAAAGCCGTCCATCTGCTTTTACTATGGTCTAATTACCATATGAGTCCTCCCTCATTTAATAATTAAACTATTTGATCATCTTAATAATATAATTAATAAGTTTTGCATATTTTACAATTTAGTCATTTTCCTTAATTAGTTATTTAAACGTTAAAATTTCTTAACCAAATTTTAATATGACACTTATGACTCCGTAAATATTCCATAAATAGTATTTACGAGCCAAAATGGTGGAAATTTGTGGTCTTGAAACCACTATTCCGTCACCACTGAAAAACAGGCTGTTAAAAGGGATAACATACAGTTTGTGATATCCAAATACACATTCACCATTCTCATTAGTTCATGATCACATAAACATAAACATGATAACTCACATCACAATTAACCTATCAATTCCATAGTCAACATATCATCTATATAGATGTGCTCATATATAAACAAATATTTTGTTAAACATTTAACACTTTCAAATATATTGAATATGCATCACATCTAAATCCACAAATCAACTATACATTTCATTAACATTTAGCCCGATGAACTAAGAAACTCGAATCAGATACTCAGTTAACTACACCACACCAGAGGCACTGAACTGCAGACGGAGGCACAAATCTGCAAGCAGAGGCACCGAAGTGCAAACAAAGGAATGAATGTGCGATTGGAGGCACCAAAGTGCAAATCCCGTACAAGCGTGCATACTAACCCTATTGGCATGCCAATTGTATCCTACGCGATTGATTACTATGTTCAACCGGGCAGTAAACATGATTTTATTACTTTTTCATCTAATGAGAGGCACTTCATCATTTTCATACTGATATTGTAATTCTATTATAATTATTTCCATAATGTAAAATCACCAGAAATACTACCATCATTTAAGCATTTCCATACGTACTTAATTGCGCATTCCAAAATTTATACGTAACTATTGAAGTTTCACATATTTATCCACTATTAAATAGAAACTAATAAATAATCATAAGAAAATTACATTTACATATTGAAATATTAGGAATTTACTACGATTCACTTCTAGTTTAAACATAGGGACTACTCTGTAATTTTTCCCTTTCCTCGGTTATTGCCTCTTTGGTTCGGTTCTTGATCTATATAATAATTTAAAGATAATCTATTAAATTCACATACATTTCGCACTCAATTTATTACATATGACCTTTAACTTTTCATTAATTACACATTTCCCTAAAATTTACATTTATCACAAGTTAGTCCTTAAGCTAAAAATTCCAATTTTAATAAAATTCTTAAATATCCCAAGCTAACCGAATGTTATTCTAGACTAGAACAATCCACCATTATTCACTAATTATACAATTTCCATGAAATTTTAAATATTGTTTTTCATTTAACTTCATTTACTAAAACTATAAAAAAAATTCAATTAATAAACTAATCAAAATAAACAACTAACACTTCAATTTCATCACTTAAAATCAAAATAACAAAAAAATATCAATGGTACAATCCAAAATTATTAACAGTTTTAAAAACAAAGGTAGGGGTTAGTAGGACCTAGTTGCAACTATCTCAAAAATGTAAAAATCATAAAAAACGAGTGAGGAAAACACATACATGTAATGAACTAGGGTTAACCGAAGCTGGAAGGAATTTTCTATGGTCGTTTTGGTGGAGACAAAAACAATTACGGAAGATGACACAAATTTTGTTTTTATTTTCTTTCATTTATTAATTCAATTACTACTTTACCCTTAAATTTTGAACTAAATAATTAACATAACATGTCCATATTTGTCCATTAACCACCATTTAGGTTTATTTACTAACCATGTCCATTAATTTAGTTTTTCCTTAGAAATCAAACACATTTAATGAATAAAAGCTACTTTAGCATCTTTTACAATTTAGTCATTTTTCTTAAATTAACTAAGTAAACATTAACATGTCTTCACTAAAACTTAATACGACCCTAATGTAACTCCATAAACATTGACTAAACCATAAAACACAACTTCATATATCGAATTTATGGTCTTAAAATCATCATTTTTGACACCAATAAAAAATGGGATATTACAACTCTCCCCCTAAAGAAATTTTCGTCCTCAAAAATCTTACTAGAGAAAAGGTTTGGATACTGAGATTTCATGTTTTCTTCTGTTTCCCACGTCACTTCTTCTATCCCATGTTGATGCCACAAGACTTTACCTAATGGTACAAACTTGTTTCTCAACTCTTTTATTTCCCGAGCTAAGATTTTCATCAGTTCTTCATCCTAAGTCAAATCGGGTTGTATCTCAATTTCATCCATAGTTAAAACATGCGACAGATTAGAATGGTAACGTCGGAGCATCAAAACATGGAAAACATTATGAATTATGTAAAGTTCCGGAGGTAATGCCAAGCGATACGCTACATGTCCGATTCTTTCTAGCAGTTTGTACGGTTTGATAAATATGGGATCGAGTTTTCCTTTTCTATTGAAACATAGCAATTTCTTCAAGGGTGAGACTTTCAGAAACACTTTCTCATCGACAGAAAATTCTATATCTTTACGTTTCAAATTAGCATAAGATTTTTGAGGATCAGATGCAGCTTTCAAATTATTTCAGATAACCCAAATTTTTTCTTCAATTTACCTAACTAAATCAACCCCAACTATCTTTCTTTCATTCAACTTAGACCAATATAACAAAATTCTACATTTACATTTGTATAAAGCCTCAGACAGAGCCATTTTTACGCTCGACTGATAGCTGTTATTATATGCATATTCGGCTAACAAAAAATAATTTGCCCAACTACGTTCGAACTCAATAATACAAAAATGTAACATATCTTCTAAAATTTGTATTATTTGCTCAAGCTGGCCATCTATTTGCAAATGAAAAGCAATACTAAAATTCAACCTGGAGCCCAGAGCATCGTGTAATTTACCCCAAAATCTAGAAGTAAACTGTGGGTCATGATCAAATATAATCGACAATGGTACACCGTGTAATCTCATAATTTTTGAAACATACAATTCCTACAATTTCTCAAGTGAATAATAAGTTCGAATAGATATAAAATGAGCTGATTTTGTTAATCTATTAACGATAACCAAGATCGAATATTTTCTTTTCGGAGTCAAAGGTAACCTTAAAATAAAATCCATTGTAACTCATTCTCACTTCCATTTTGGAATCATCACAGGTTGTAACAAACCTAACGGAACCTGATGTTCAGCTTTTACTTGCTGAAAGATTAAACATCTGGACACAAATTTTGTTATTTCACGTTTCATTCCAGGCCACTAGTAATGCTGTTTCAGATCATTATACATTTTAGTACTCCCAAGGTGAATCGAATAAACACTACTATGCGCTTTGTTCAAGAATTCTTGCTTTAACTCGGAATCATTTGGTATACAAATTTGATCTCATAGATATAAATAGTCATCAATCCTAATATGGAAATAAGATTTCTGGCCACTTTTCACTAGATTGAGACTCGACAACAATTCTGAATCAACTTTTTGAAGTTCTTGAATCTTTGATAAAAACACCAGCTTTACTATTAACTTTGCCAATATAGAACCATCACGCTCCAAAGTTATATTTGAATTCACAGCTCTCAGAGTAAATAAAGATTTCTGACTCAAAGTATCTGCAACAATATTAGCTTTCCCAGGGTGATAATAAATTACTAAGTCATAATCTTTTAGTAATTCGAGCCACCTACGTTAAGGCAAATTTAATTCTTTCTGTGTCATCAAATACTTCAGGCTTTTATGATCAGTAAAATTATGACATTTCTCACATATAAATAGTGTCGATAGATCTTGAAAGCAAAGACCATTGTGACCAACTCCAAGTCATGGGCCGGATAGTTCTGCTTGTGAGGCTTCAACTGTCTCGAGGCTTAAGCAATCATTTTACCGTTCTACATCAAGACACAACCTAGAACACAAAGGGACGCATCACTATAAATGATAAATTCTTTCCCGGTTTCAGGTTGAGTGAAAACTGGAGCTTCGGTTAACATATTCTTCAACTGCCCAAAACTTTTCTAACATTTATCGGTCAAGACAAAACTAACATTTTGTTGCAATAGCTTAGTCATCGGAGATGCTAAAATGGAGATGTTTTTAACAAAATGCTGATAACATCCAGCTAAGCCAAAAAGCTACAGACCTCGAAAACATTCTTTAAAATTGTCCAATCAATAATCGTAAATTTTTTATTCGAATCAACATGGATTCCATCAATAGAAATAACGTGACATAGAAATCTAACTTCTCGCAACAAAAATTCACATTCACTGAATTTTACATACCATTATTTTTCGCGCAGAACTTGCAATACTACCTTCAAATGCTCAATATGATCTGACTTGTTCAACAAGTAAATCAAAATATTGCCTATAAACACCACAACAAAACAATCCAAGTATGGTCGAAACACCCGATTCATCAAATCCATGAATGCTACAAGTGCATTAGTCAAACTAAATGGCATCACTAAAAATTCATAATGATAGTATCGAGTTCTGAATGCTGTCTTCGGTACATCAGGCTTTTTAACTCGCATCTGGTAATATCCATATTGCTAATCAATCTTTGAAAATTCCGTAGCTCTCTTCAACTGATCGAAAAATAATCAATACGAGGTAATGGATATTTACTCTTGATAGTGACTTGGTTCAACTGCCGGTAATATATGCATAATCTCATCGACCCATCTTTCTTTTTCACAAACAGAACATGAGAAGCCAAAGGTGACACACTCGGCTGAATAAATTTGTAATCTAATAATTCAAGCAACTGTGCTCCCAACTCTTTTGACTCAGTAGGAGCCATTTTGTACGGAGCTATTGAAATTGGAGCTGTTCCCAACACAAGTTCAATTACAAATTCAACTTCTTCAAGGAAAAATCAACATATTCTCTAACTATAGGTACTTGATCAATTTTTTATTCTGCCACTTTCGAATTGAGAATATAAGCTAAATAAGCTTCACAGCCTTTTCTAATCAATTTATAAGTTGAAATTGTTGAAATCACGTTTGTCGCACAATTAGTCGCATCTGCCTTAATACAAATAAATTCACCACTTGGATGTTTCGAACTAACTTGGTTTCTTTGACAACTCACCATCACATCATGTTCAGACAACCAATCTATTCCCAAAATAAGATCAAATTCATCAAATGGTAATAACATCAAATTAGCAGGAAACTCATAACCCTGAACTTTTAGTGGACATGAATTTCAAATCTGATTAACTAAAACTCACTAACCAAGTGGATTTGTTACCTTAATAGTGTACTCAGATGACACAATAGGTAATTTCTTGTTGTCTACTAATGCAATGCATATATAAGAGTGTGTTAATCCAATATCAACCAATGCATATACATCAATATAAAAAAGAGAGAAAGTACCAGCAATAACATTTGGAGTAGAAGATTCTTCGCGAGCTCTAATTGCATACACTCTAGTAGGTGCTCTAGCTTTAGACCATTTAGTTGTATCATCGACCTTTCCTCGACCAATAGTAGCATTCTTACCATTTCCCGACCTCTTGCCTCTCTATGATATAGCTTCAGGCTTGCTAGATTGATTTCCCGAATCACCATAGAGCTTTAGATAGTCCTTAAGAAAATGATAAGGAGATCAGCTCCAAAAACAAGTTCCTAACTTAGATCGACATTCACCGAAATGTCTTTTTCTGCATTCCTCACAAACAGTCTTCTCAATATTTCTCACACTACCAACACTAAGAGTCGGTGAATTAATAGATTTCAAGTTACTCTATCTTGTTCCATCTCTACCAGTAAACCTTGAAGGCGTAGTTGATTAATTTGCATAATTTTTGAACTTTTTTAATGAAAAACTCTAAGCTAATTTAAATGACCCTCATTTGATGAATCTTGAGATCTGAAATCAAACTTCCGTTTACTCTTGTAAATTTCTTCAATGTTCTGAGCTTGTTCTAAGAGTTCTACAAAATCACGTAATTGTAATGTTGCAACGTATATATGAATTTCATCATTCAAGGTATCTTCAAATCTAATGCACATCTATTCTTCATTTGATACGATATTATGTGCACACTTGCTTAACTGCATAAACTCCCGTTCATACTCAGTTACAGATTGATTCCCCTATTTTAACTCATGAAACTCTTTCTTTTTCTTGTTGAGGGACAACCGACTAACATATTTCTTCCTGAATTCTAACTGAAAGAAGTCCTAATTAATACGATCACTAGATGTCATTGTAGTTAAAGTATCCCACCATGAATTTGCCTAGTCTTTCAACAACGAAACTGCACATCTTAAACAATCTTCTAGAGTACACATCAATTTTGAGAAAACTCTCTTCATATTATTTACTAACCAGAACTCAACTTTTGAAGGATCATCATCAACTTTACCTTTAAATTTTTCCGCTCCACATTTATAAATTTAATCTACTGAAAGGCTAGAGACTATTGTAGACATAGGGTTCTGAGGACATAGAGGTGCCGAAGGAGGCACAGTAGGGGAAGAGGTTGCGGAGTCATAGGGTTCGCTTATTTAAACTCATTGAACCATTGATTCATCATATCGAAAAATACACTTTTCATTTCATCACCAAATGATTGCAAAATTGATGCACTTTGACTTGCTTCCAAGATGGAATCTTGACCATTACTCTCAGCTTCATTAATTACGGCCTGGTTTGATTCGATCGACATCTTTTATCTATAAGAAAATACAATGTTAGAATGGATCAAAAGCATCACACTATTGTAGGGTATATGCGGTATGTAAATTCTAAACCCATTACACGCTACGTTAGTCCTGGAGTCAACTAAACCATAGCCCTGATACCATTAAATGTAATACCCCTAATCTATCTTCGTTATCAAATTAGGGTTTACATTTCACTTAATTTCAAAATAATTAAAACAAATATTTTATAACCATATAACAAACAAAATCAATTCATGGTATTTACACACTTATGGGCCTTAAATTGGGCTTAGAGGGCCTTAACATTAGTTTAGGAACAATCTAGGGTCTAAAGGAAACAAAACAAAAAATTTTAGGAAAACCTGAAAATTTGCAGAATAGGGGTCTCACGGCCGTGTGACATAGCCAGACTGTATTAACATTCAAAGTTAGGACACACGGCCATGTCCCAACCCGTGTGTTCACCCATGTGAGTATTCGAAATAGGGTCACACGGTCGTGTGCTAGACCATTTGTGTATTCGAAGTTGGGTTACACGATCGTATTGTAGGCCGTGTGCTAGACCGTGTAACAATCTGTTTTGGCTCATACGGTTGTGTGGATACTGTACCTAAATTCAATAATTACATATGGCCTTGTGCGGTAACTGTGTGTAGCACATGATTGTGTGACAGCCCGTGTGCACCATTTTTTACCCCTAAATCAAGCAATGTCATATAGTAGTCTTTACACAACAAGACATACCATATCTAGATCAATTCGTAGGTTAAAAAACACATTTAAATCATCAATTCAATGTCAAAATTTCATTCATCTCATTCTTATCCAATATGCCATTTGAAGGCACCACAATTAAATCTCAATCATTCAACTATCCTAGATAAGAAAGAATATAGCATTAACTTTCCATTCTTGCAAAAACCATTAACCAAATTGGCCAAACATAAAAACACCCATAATTTAACCATACCAAAATATTATCACCTAGTTTTGACCATTAGAAATCAACCACCCAAAAATAGTACAAATAGGTACATTCAAAACTAAGCATATTAATAGGAAGTCCATTATAGCATAACATGTCCTATTGACAACAAAACACCTATATACATGCCACATTTCAAAATGAAAAACAAAGCTATTGCCATGGTTGGATAGTGTGAGCTTTCTGTCGATCCGTCCGGTCAGTCCACAAATTTGGTAACTACAAAAGAACAAAAAATAAACAATTAAGCTAATGGAGCTTTGTAAGTTTATAGTTTAAATCATCAAACTAAACTTACCTTAATTGATATAAAAATATAAATAGATAACATATAGTTCCTGATATCCAAATACACATTCACCAATCTCATTAGTTCATGATCACATATCAACATAAACGTGATAATTCATGTGACAGCCCAAAGTTGACCCTAGTCGGGAAGTGGTTTCGGGACCGCTAAACCGAGTCACCGAAATGTTTGAATGTGATACTTATTGTGTAGAATATGTAATTATGAATGTGTGAAAATTTCAAGCTTCGATTTGGTTGATTGCATGTGAATTTAGTCAATAGGACTTATGTGAGAAAATTCAAAAATGTGATAGGTCAATGTGTGAGGACCTATTAGTGCATGTGGACAAAGGGGGGACTTGCATGTCAAATTTCCCCCCCTAATGAGTAGTGGCCGGCCATGACAAGGAATGATGGGCAAAACATGTCATGAAACATGTTTTGTTAATGGAAGAATAAAATAAGGAGTATGGGTAATAAAGAAATGGAAAACAAAAGAAAAAAAAAATGTGTGTGTAGTGTTTGTCCCCCCCCATTGCCGTGAGCTAAAGAAGAGAAAGGGGAATTTTGCTCATCCTTTTCTCATCTTCATGCTTGCCAAAACTAGAAAGAAAAACAAAGAAAAATTTTCTCATCCTTTGGTTCATCCTTGGCCAAAAATTTTAAGGAGGAAAGAAGAAGAAAGGTGAAGAGATTCGGCCATGCATGTAGCTAGGCTAAGGTATGTTTGATGATGTTCCATGAGAGGCATGCATGTTTTAGTTGTTAGCTTGAGTTCTACCTAACCCATGGTCTAAATCTTGCTATGTGATGGAAATGGCACTTGACCATGGATGCATCATTCTTGGTTGATGTTTGATGTTGTGGTGATGAGGCATGAGGATGAGTTAAGATTCGGCCTAGGTGGAGGTTGTGTTAATGCCATTGCATGCAAAATATGAAGCTTGTTAATGATGCATGTGATGATGGCTTGATGATTCTTGAACCTCCTTTTTAGCATTTTTGTGTGAGCACATATGTGCATTGGTTGCTAAATGGAGAAGAATCGGCTAGCAAGATGTGTGCTAAGGCCGAATGTAACTTTGCATGTTAATGAGCAATGCATGTGTTAAATTGATGAAAAGGGGGAGGATGCTTTACTAGTGTGTATATGTGTGTATTAAGTGTTGAAATCGACCCCAAAAATGGACATGCATATTCGGCCAAGGGGAAAGAAATTAGCTAATATGTTGTGTTGATGCATGATTTTTGCATGTATGAGACTTTAATGTCTAATGTATAAATATGGGCTAAGTGCCTTGTGTTCATCTTTTGATGCCTAAATGAAATCAATTTATTTGTTTAATAGCTCAAGAGCAAAGGGGAAATAAATCCGATAAAGGGAAGGAAAAAGTGGTTGAATAGCTAGCGGAATCGTTCGACAACACCCGAGGTAAGTTCTTGAGTAAGAGAGCTTAAATTACAATGTGATTAAATCATGCTCTATGTGTGGCTATTGAGCCGAATGTGCAAGGACGATATGTGCCTTGTGTTTGAGTTTCGCAAATGAAAATGAAATATGAATGTGCATGATTAATTGAATGCTGTCCGGGCTAAGTCCTGAAGGCTTTGTGCTAAGTGAATATATCCGGACTAAGATCCGAAGGCCTTTGTGCGAGATACTAAATCCGGGTTAAGTCCCGAAGGCATTCGTGCGAGTTATTAAATCCGGGTTAAGTCCCGAAGGCATTCGTGCGAGTTGTTAAATCCGGGTTATGTCCCGAAGGCATTGTGTGAGTTACTAAATCCGGGCTATGTCCCGAAGGCATTTGAACGAGGAGCTATATCCGGTTAAATCCCGAAGGTACGTGATTTGGTAATGAATGAGCTTGCTGTAAAATTCCAGCGAATACTCGAAAAACATCCCAATATGGGGATATGTTACGTATGTGTTGAATTTAATCGAGCCCTTACAAATAAATGTTCGCTCAGTTGATAAACGAGCTATCGGCCTTCGGCTAAGTTAGTCTATTGTGTATGTGCATAAGGGTTGTTAATGTTGTGAAGCAAGTTTAATATCGATAAATTGCGTATTATGAAATATTCCGTTTAGCTAAATGTGTGATATTCTTTGTTTATGCTGGAATTCCTTGCTCAAACTTACTAAGCATAAATTGCTTACTCGTTACATTGCTCCTCTGTTTTATAGATTTTTGGTTCTCCAGCTATCGGACTCGGGATCTTGAAGTCGAAGTCGCCCACACTATCAAAGGCTCTTTTGGGTACTATTTTGGTTGAATCTTGATATGGCATGTATAGGACTACCCATTGTTGTTTTTCGAGTACTTTATGAAATGTATAAGTGTACAGCCATGCGAAAATGGCTTGTAGAAGTGGAGTATGGCATTAGACCATTCGTGTTTATGAATGTATAGATGGTTTCATGATGTAACTATAGTTGGAATGGAAGTGTTGAGCAAATGATCAGCCACTGGAATGGCTAAGTATGATCATATGTGGGCTTATGTATGACAAGGCCCTAGTTGGTCCATGAAACCCCAAATTAGGTAAGGTTTACTTTGAAAACAGAAGCTGATAGCAGCAGTGGTGTGGATTGGAAAAATCACAAGAATTCGTAGGAGTGGAATTAAATAGTGAATAAATTATGTAATCGAACCTTGATGAATCTACTTTCATATGGAAGTAACGAAACAATCATAGGAACAGTACAGTAAGAGATATTCGGGTTCTTGTGGAACAGGGCCAGAACAGTTTCTGGATTCCCTGTTCCGACTTTGGAAATTCACTATAAATGACCAGAGATAATTAGGGGTCATACCATATATGTATGGATTCCTCTCTGAGTCTAGTTTCCATAGAAACAAACGGCATCAGTATTGAAGCTCTGTAAAGAGAGATATCCAAGTCGTAATGGGAAAAGGTCAGTGTAGTCGACTCCTGTAACATGGGAGACTTTGACTAATAAACTGTACTAATTGGCCCGACCAAAAATTCTAGAAAAAAATAAATAGGTGGGGACATGAGTCTAGTTTCAGGGAAAAATCAGAAAACTGATTTTCGAGTTGTGAAACTCAAGATATGATTTTTGAAGCGACTAGTACTCAGACTGGGCAGTGTCTGGAAAAATTTTTCAAAGTTTGTTAACATCTCGTGTCCGACTCCGGTGTCGGTCTCGGGTTCGGGGTGTTACATTTTTATTGTTATCAGAGCTACGGTTTAGTCGATTCTAGGACTACCGTAATGTGTTGGGTCTAGCTAGACATGCCATTTTATGTGATTACTTGATAGTGTGGTGACTTTTGAAAATTGTAAATGTGTTTATAGTAATGGATCCCGATCGTGACCGAGAGGTAGCTGATGATCTTGAGAGTGTAGCGCCTGCTCCCGCACAAGGGACAGTGCCGGTAGACTCTCAACCTAATGCTAGTAATTCGAATGATGAAGCTAGACAAGCATTCTATAGCGTGATGAATGATTGGTTCAACCAATACATTCGAACTAATATGGCTGTTCCACAACCTCCATTCCCGACAAATACTACCCCCGCACCTACAATACCGCCGGTAACGGACCAAATAAGGTCAAATAAGCCCCCAGTTGATAGAATCCGAAAACATGGGGCTACTGAATTTAAGGCTATGGATAGCGATGATGCCGAGCAAGATGAATTTTGGCTGGACAACACTATCCGGGTACTCGATGAGCTATCTTGTACACCCGATGAATGCCTAAAGTGTGCTATCTCCTTGCTACGTGATTCTGCCTACTATTGGTGGAGTACTCTGACTTCTATTGTGCCCCGAGAGCAAGTAACTTGGGAGTTTTTCCAAACTGAGTTTCGGAAAAAGTATATCAGTCAGAGATTTGTTGATAAAAAACGGAAGGAATTTCTTGAGCTTAAGCAAGGCTCCATGTCGGTTACTGATTACGAGCGAAAATTTGTTAGACTTAGCAAATACGCTCGGGAATGTGTTTCGTCCGAAGCTATTATGTGTAAACGCTTCGAGGATGGGCTGAATGAAGATATAAAGATGTTCGTTGGCGTTCTTGAAATACGAGAGTTCGTGGTACTTGTTGAACGAGCTTGTAAAGCCGAAGAGCTTAGAAAAGAAAAGCAAAGAGTTGATGAGGGAACTGGAGAGTTTCGTAAAAGGTCCTCGGGAAGGTCTCTTCAACAGACATCGAAGAGATTTCGAGATGATGCGGGCCAGTTTAGAGGCACTTCGGGCCTTTTTGGACGAGATCGTGATCGACCCCCTGTGGGTACACGAGGCACTTCGGTCGCCAGTGTTGGGAATGAACGTCGAGACAGGACGAAATGCCGATATTGCGGTAAATGGCATTCGGGGAGTTGTAGATTTCCTGACCGCTCCTGTTACAAATACGGATCAGTGGACCACTTCATTAAAGATTGCCCGAGGTTGTCGGGACAGAATGCAAATCAGAGTGGGAGACCGGGTGCTACCACTGCTCGAGGTAGACCATCTGGAAATATGAGCAATGCTGGTGGTGGTCAGAGAGGATCTAGAGATGATATAACCAGATCCGAAGCTCGTGCGCCTGCTAGAGCTTATGCTATACGTGCCCGCGAGGATGCTTCTTCGCCTGATGTTATTACCGGTACATTCACTCTCTTTGATACTAATGTAATTGCTTTGATTGACCCCGGTTCTACTCATTCTTACATATGTGAAACCTTAGCATCCAGTAAGACTTTACCTATTGAGTCTACTGAGTTTGTAATTCGGGTGTCAAATCCCTTGGATCGTTACGTGCTTGTCGACAAAGTGTGTAAGTAATGTCCCCTAGAAATTCGAGGTGCGCAAATAACGAAGTAATCCGAGTTGAGTCTGCGGACTTGGAGGGGATGCCAGCTGTAATATCAGCAATGTTGGCACAAAAATATGTAAGAAAAGGGAGCGAAGCATACCTTGCATATGTGCTTGATGACAAAGAATTAGAAAAGAAACCCGAATCTGTGCCGGTGGTTTGTGAATACCCGGATGTTTTTCCGGAAGAATTACCGGGTTTACCACCTGTTCGGGAGGTAGAGTTTGGTATTGAGCTTGTACCTGGGACTACGCCGATTTCGATAGCTTCGTATCGTATGGCACCAACCGAGTTAAAGGAGTTGAAAGCTCAATTGCAAGAACTGACGGATAGAGGTTTCGCTCGACCAAGTTTCTCACCTTGGGGTGCACCAGTATTGTTCGTGAAAAAGAAGGACGGAACCATGAGGTTGTGCATTGACTATCGTCAGCTGAATAAAGTGACGATAAAGAACAAATATCCGTTGCCGCGCATCGATGATTTGTTCGACCAACTGAAGGGAGCCTCAGTGTTCTCAAAAATAGATTTGAGATCGGAGCTTTTTGGGGCTCGCCGGTTATTACCGACGATTTGTGAAAGGTTTCTCGATGATAGCCACGCCAATGACGAAGCTACTTCAAAAGGATGTTAAGTTCGAGTGGACGGAGAAATGTTAGAAAAGTTTCGACCAACTGAAAACTCATTTGACTGAAGCTCCAATTTTGGTGCAACCCGAATCAGGTAAAGAGTTTGTCATTTATAGTGACGCATCCCTACTTGGGTTGGGTTGCGTATTGATGCAAGAAGGTCGAGTCGTGGCCTATGCGTCGAGACAATTGAAGCCTCACGAGAGGAATTATCCGACCCATGATCTCGAACTAGCTGCCATCGTGTTTGCTTTAAAAATATGGCGACATTATCTGTTTGGTGAGAAGTGCCATGTATTTTCGGATCACAAAAGTCTCAAATATTTGATGACTCAACGAGACTTGAATCTGCGACAAAGACGTTGGCTTGAGTTGTTGAAAGATTACGAGCTTGTCATTGATTACCACCCGGGAAAGGCTAACGTGGTTGCGGACGCCTTAAGCCGGAAGTCATTGTTTGCTTTACGAGCGATGAACGTGCATTTGTCTATTCTACCAGACAATGTGTTAGTAGCTGAATTAAAAGCTAAACCATTATTGACTCACCAAATTCGTGAAGCTCAGAAAGTCGATGATGAATTGGTTGCAAAACGGGCTAAGTGTTTTCCGAACGAGGAATCGGAGTTTCAAATTGATGATGATGATTGTTTGAGGTTCAGAAATCGTTTGTGTGTTCCAAGGAATTCGGAACTCATTTCGATGATTCTGAACGAAGCCCATTGTAGCCGAATGTCAATTCACCCGGGGAGTACGAAAATGTACAACGATTTGAAACGTCAATTTTGGTGGCATGGTATGAAACGGGACATCTCTGACTTTGTTTCGAGATGTTTAATATGTCAACAAGTGAAAGCGGAACATCAAGTGCCTTCAGGATTACTCCAGCCGATCATGATACCCGAGTGGAAATGGGATCGAGTCACAATGGACTTTGTGTCCGGACTGCCTTTGTCAGCAAGTAAGAAGGATGCGATATGGGTTATTGTTGATAGACTGACTAAGTCGGCTCATTTCATCCCCGTACGTACGGATTTTTCATTGGATAAACTAGCTGAATTGTACGTTTATCAAATTGTGAGATTACACGGGGTACCTGTTTCTATCGTGTCGGATAGAGATCCGAGATTCACCTCACGATTTTGGAAGAAATTGCAAGAAGCTCTGGGTACCAAGCTGCATTTTAGCACTGCTTTTCACCCCCAAACCGATGGTCAATCCGAGAGGATAATTCAGATACTTGAGGATATGTTGAGATGTTGCATCCTCGAGTTCAGTAGTTCATGGGAACGGTATTTACCTTTGATTGAATTCGCTTACAACAATAGTTTTCAATCAAGTATTAAGATGGCACCTTACGAGGCTTTGTACGGTCGTAAATGCCGTACACCATTGTTTTGGACCGAGCTCGGTGAAAGCAAAATTTTCGGAGTTGATTTGATTAGAGATGCTGAACAGAAAGTAAAGGTAATCCGTGAAAGTCTGAAGGTAGCCACGGATCGTCAGAAATCGTACGCAGATTTGAAACGAAAAGACATCGAGTATCAGGTGGGAGACAAAGTGTTCCTTAAGGTTTCACCTTGGAAAAAGATACTCAGGTTCGGCCGTAAGGGCAAGTTGAGCCCAAGATTCATTGGGCCGTACAAAATCTCCGAACGAGTTGGTCCGGTTGCGTATAGATTGATTTTGCCCCCGGAGCTTGAAAAGATTCATGACGTCTTTCATGTTTCGATGCTTCGACGCTATCGATCTGATCCATCGCATATAATTAGCCCATCAGAGGTTGAAATTCAAGTCGACATGAGCTATGAAGAAGAACCGATGCGTATCCTAGCTCGTGAAGTGAAGGAGTTGCGAAACAAAAGAGTTCCGCTAGTAAAGGTGTTATAGCTCAAACACGGGATCGAGGAAGCTACTTGGGAGACCGAGAGCTCGATGAAAGAACGATACCCAAACCTATTTACCGGTAAGATTTTCGGGGACGAAAATTTCTTAAGTGGGGGAGAGTTGTGACAGCCCAAAGTTGACCCTAGTCGGGAAGTGGTTTCGGGACCGCTAAACCGAGTCACCGAAATGTTTGAATGTGATACTTATTGTGTAGAATATGTAATTATGAATGTGTGAAAATTTCAAGCTTCGATTTGGTTGATTGCATGTGAATTTAGTCAATAGGACTTATGTGAGAAAATTCAAAAATGTGATAGGTCAATGTGTGAGGACCTATTAGTGCATGTGGACAAAGGGGGACTTGCATGTCAAATTTCCCCCCCTAATGAGTAGTGGCCGGCCATGACAAGGAATGATGGGCAAAACATGTCATGAAACATGTT
This sequence comes from Gossypium hirsutum, assembly GCF_007990345.1. Taxonomy (NCBI): domain Eukaryota; kingdom Viridiplantae; phylum Streptophyta; class Magnoliopsida; order Malvales; family Malvaceae; genus Gossypium; species Gossypium hirsutum. The sequence goes on along the minus strand of NC_053440.1, from coordinate 20,472,504 downwards.
TTGTTAATGGAAGAATAAAATATGGAGTATGGGTAATAAAGAAATGGAAAACAAAAGAAAAAAAAAATGTGTGTGTAGTGTTTGTCCCCCCCATTGCCGTGAGCTAAAGAAAAGAAAGGGGGAATTTTGCTCATCCTTTTCTCATCTTCATGCTTGCCAAAACTAGAAAGAAAAACAAAGAAAAATTTTCTCATCCTTTGGTTCATCCTTGGCCAAAAATTTTAAGGAGGAAAGAAGAAGAAAGGTGAAGAGATTCGGCCATGCATGTAGCTAGGCTAAGGTATGTTTGATGATGTTCCATGAGAGGCATGCATGTTTTAGTTGTTAGCTTGAGTTCTACCTAACCCATGGTCTAAATCTTGCTATGTGATGGAAATGGCACTTGACCATGGATGCATCATTCTTGGTTGATGTTTGATGTTGTGGTGATGAGGCATGAGGATGAGTTAAGATTCGGCCTAGGTGGAGGTTGTGTTAATGCCATTGCATGCAAAATATGAAGCTTGTTAATGATGCATGTGATGATGGCTTGATGATTCTTGAACCTCCTTTTTAGCATTTTTGTGTGAGCACATATGTGCATTGGTTGCTAAATGGAGAAGAATCGGCTAGCAAGATGTGTGCTAAGGCCGAATGTAACTTTGCATGTTAATGAGCAATGCATGTGTTAAATTGATGAAAAGGGGGAGGATGCTTTACTAGTGTGTATATGTGTGTATTAAGTGTTGAAATCGACCCCAAAACTGGACATGCATATTCGGCCAAGGGGAAAGAAATTAGCTAATATGTTGTGTTGATGCATGATTTTTGCATGTATGAGACTTTAATGTCTAATGTATAAATATGGGCTAAGTGCCTTGTGTTCATCTTTTGATGCCTAAATGATGAAATCAATTTATTTGTTTAATTAAGCTCAAGAGCAAAGGGGAAATAAATCCGATAAAGGGAAGGAAAAAGTGGTTGAATAGCTAGCGGAATCGTTCGACAACACCCGAGGTAAGTTCTTGAGTAAGAGAGCTTAAATTACAATGTGATTAAATCATGCTCTATGTGTGGCTATTGAGCCGAATGTGCAAGGACGATATGTGCCTTGTGTTTGAGTTTCGCAAATGAAAATGAAATATGAATGTGCATGATTAATTGAATGCTGTCCGGGCTAAGTCCCGAAGGCTTTGTGCTAAGTGAATATATCCGGACTAAGATCCGAAGGCCTTTGTGCGAGATACTAAATCCGGGTTAAGTCCCGAAGGCATTCGTGCGAGTTATTAAATCCGGGTTAAGTCCCGAAGGCATTCGTGCGAGTTGTTAAATCCGGGTTATGTCCCGAAGGCATTGTGTGAGTTACTAAATCCGGGCTATGTCCCGAAGGCATTTGAACGAGGAGCTATATCCGGTTAAATCCCGAAGGTACGTGATTTGGTAATGAATGAGCTTGCTGTAAAATTCCAGCGAATACTCGAAAAACATCCCAATATGGGGATATGTTACGTATGTGTTGAATTTAATCGAGCCCATACAAATAAATGTTCGCTCAGTTGATAAACGAGCTATCGGCCTTCGGCTAAGTTAGTCTATTGTGTATGTGCATAAGGGTTGTTAATGTTGTGAAGCAAGTTTAATATCGATAAATTGCGTATTATGAAATATTCCGTTTAGCTAAATGTGTGATATTCTTTGTTTATGCTGGAATTCCTTGCTCAAACTTACTAAGCATAAATTGCTTACTCGTTACATTGCTCCTCTGTTTTATAGATTTTTGGTTCTCCAGCTATCGGACTCGGGATCTTGAAGTCGAAGTCGCCCACACTATCAAAGGCTCTTTTGGGTACTATTTTGGTTGAATCTTGATATGGCATGTATAGGACTACCCATTGTTGTTTTTCGAGTACTTTATGAAATGTATAAGTGTACAGCCATGCGAAAATGGCTTGTAGAAGTGGAGTATGGCATTAGACCATTCGTGTTTATGAATGTATAGATGGTTTCATGATGTAACTATAGTTGGAATGGAAGTGTTGAGCAAATGATCAGCCACTGGAATGGCTAAGTATGATCATATGTGGGCTTATGTATGACAAGGCCCTAGTTGGTCCATGAAACCCCAAATTAGGTAAGGTTTACTTTGAAAACAGAAGCTGATAGCAGCAGTGGTGTGGATTGGAAAAATCACAAGAATTCGTAGGAGTGGAATTAAATAGTGAATAAATTATGTAATCGAACCTTGATGAATCTACTTTCATATGGAAGTAACGAAACAATCATAGGAACAGTACAGTAAGAGATATTCGGGTTCTTGTGGAACAGGGCCAGAACAGTTTCTGGATTCCCTGTTCCGACTTTGGAAATTCACTATAAATTGACCAGAGATAATTAGGGGTCATACCATATATGTATGGATTCCTCTCTGAGTCTAGTTTCCACAGAAACAAACGGCATCAGTATTGAAGCTCTGTGCAGAGAGATATCCAAGTCATAATGGGAAAAGGTCAGTGTAGTCGACTCCTGTAACATGGGAGACTTTGACTAATAAACTGTACTAATTGGCCCGACCAAAAATTCTAGAAAAAAATACATAGGTGGGGACATGAGTCTAGTTTCAGGGAAAAATCAGAAAACTGATTTTCGAGTTGTGAAACTCAAGATATGATTTTTGAAGCGACTAGTACTCAGACTGGGCAGTGTCTGGAAAAATTTTTCAAAGTTTGTTAACATCTCGTGTCCGACTCCGGTGTCGGTCTCGGGTTCGGGGTGTTACAATTCACATCACAATTAAACTATCAATTCCTTAGTCAGCATATTATCTATATAGATGTGCTCATATATTAACAAATATTTCATTAAAAATTTAACACTTTCAAATATATTCAATATGCATCACATTTAAATCCACAAATCAACTATACATTTCATTAACATTTAGCCCAATGAACTAAGTAACTTGACTCGGATACTCGGGTAACTACACCACACTAGAGGCTTCATAAATGCATATCAAAGGCATCGAAATACAGGAAGAGGCACAATTGTGCAAGTAGAGGCACCAAAGTACAAATCTCGTACACGTGCATACTGACTTGGAACCAAATCAGGATCATTTTGAAACTTTTACAAAAAAAATAGGTAAAAAGCAAAACAAGGGTCACGCAGCCATGTGGCCAAGCTGAGGCCGTGTGGTGTTATATCACACTACCGTGTCCCCAAACCACGCAACAAACTATTATTGTGTAATCCAGGGTCACACAGCCATGTCGTCAGGCTGTGTAACTAATTGTGGTTGTGTGAAATCAAAGCCATCTTGAACAAACAAAGCACATGGTTGTGTCACCTACCTGTATGTGACACACAACTGTGTGGTTTTGAACTCAAACCAAACTCATAACCTCAATTATTCATATTTCTATCACAATCCAACTTGTATCATATATTCATATCATGAACATTCTTTTTGCCAAGATAAACACATATCATCACATTTCCATTTACAATTATACCCAATGAAACTTCATAAGAGAACTTAATACATAGGTGAAAATAATAGTGTTTGGTTACCTATTTGGGTTAAACCGACACGAATAATGAATAATAGTGCCTCGTTACTCGTCAGGGTAAAACCTACATGATAAATACCCTGGTCAAGGATCAGTGTACATGTTTCTTGACTTTGCAACAAATGCTGGAGCTTGAAACCTTGGGGCATTAACCCATAACCTCGTATATGAAACTTTTACTAAGTTCATTGAGATTTAACTTCAAATTATTTCAAAATACATAATCATCAACAAATCACTAGTTTATAATTAAGTATAACACATCAAAAATAGGAATTTAGTTATACCATATGAACTTACCTGACAAAACGGTGACGCTTTAAGTAGCAAGGACTATTTGATAGTTTTTCCATTCCCCCACAAGTCTTCTTATTGTTCAAATGTTAATCTATAATATAAACTTATTTCAATTTAATCACTCAAATATCATATAAACAATCTATTACAACTATATGCAAGCTCAATTTTATCTTTTGGTTGTTTCTTCAAGTTTTACATTTTATTCAATTTAGTCCCTAAAGTTAAACTTGTCATAACTTCCAAATTTTGACTCCAAACTTTTAACCAAATTCAAATGTACTTAATTACAGCCTCCTACTATAAAAAAATATAAAAATTACATGCCAATTTCAAGATATTAACAATTTAGTCCTTATGATCAAAACTAACAATTTCCACTTTACAAACTAATCCTTTTTCATTTCTAAGATCAAAATCTAATAACATCAATAGCTTCAAATCTTAATAATGGTAACATTTTGAAACCATAACAGTTTTAAAAAAAAACATACGAATTAACTAAAACAAGTTACAATGATCTCGAAAACATAAATTTTACAAGAAACGAGACTTAGAAACCTTACCATGCAAAGGCCAAATGGTTTGATAGCTTGAAGTTTTTATTTCTCTTTAACAATGGTGCACTTTAGGTGGGTAGGAGAAAATGGAAAGATGATATCTTTTGTTTTATGTTTATTTACCTTTTATTATTAGTTTAATATTATAACATATATATTTCAATTAAAAATCATATATTAACCGTCTATCCCATTTAAAAGTGGTCTAATTTCCACTTAGATCCTTGAACAAGAATTAATTTAGCCAATTAACTAATAAAGTTCAATACCGATAGACTTTTACGATATTTTAATTAACTGCCCAAATAGCAAAATTTATCAAATCAAAATTCAGTATAACATTTTACTTGACTCAAAAATATTACATAATAATATTTACGAACTCGCTCGTCAGAATTGTGATCCCGAAACTGCTATTTTTGACACCACTTAGAAAATGGATTATTACAGTTTAAGTTTAAAATTTGTGATTAGATTAATTCGGTCCATTTCTGGCACCCCATACCTTGATTTGTCAATTGGTTCGAGTGAGAGTGTTACAAATTTAGTGGTATTAGAGCACAATTTAGTTAGTCGTTTGGACGTAGGGATTGAAAGGATTACCCTTTATGTGCATGATGTTGATCTGGTTAAATCCCTCAAGTTCTTATTTTATTAAGTTATTATGTGACATGTGTAGAAATATTTGCCTAAATTGGCAGATAGTGTTGAAAGTAGAAATAGACGATTTAGAAAGAGATACAAGGAAAGTATAATTAAGTAAAACGATTGAAGGTACAAATGATGAAGAAAAGAAAATCTCACTACAGAAAGATATAGAAAAAGATAAACATCGTTAGCCGCCTAGAGTATCGTCGCCTAAAGATGTCTTCACCTCCTATTTGGCTATGCCTTTTGAAAATAGTAGAAACGACCGTGTCTAATCCTTAGAAATAAGAAAGTTGTCAGATTCCTTCTGTCCCCGCTGGCAACCTCCTAATTAGAACTAGAGGAGTGTGAGTGAGACTGGGGAATCAACAATTGTAGTTGTGAGGTTCGCATCGAGAGAACCCATAGCAGCTGGTAAACTTACATGCGAGTTTGAAATTGAACAAGGAAGGCCTTCGTCTCTAGTCAAAATGAGAATTAAATGAGAAACATGAGGAGGAAGGTAAGCTTGGATGTCGGACATGGCATTCGTAGTATACTCCTTAAAGATTTAGAGACTCCCCATTTTGCAACTACACATTTTCATTGGGTTGTAGCCTTTGCCAACCCTTTTTCCGTAAAACTTCAAAGGTTTGAGTTTAGGTCTCCAAGTGGGGAGAGAAAATGTAAAGCCCCAATTCCAGCGAACAACTTTCCATGAATCTAGGGAGTTGTACATGTCATTGTCTGTAGCAACCCTAACCTGTGTTTGTCGCCGAAATAGGATTACAGAGCATTACCGTACAAACGAAACATTACAACATTCATTCCATACTTCATTACAACATAATCTAAATACATTCAATCACATACAAAACGTCCCTTAATCAAGCCCTCGAGGCCCTAGAAATACCTTAGAAACAATTCGAGACCAAATTGGTAACAATTGGAAAGTATAAGAAAACGTTACAAAAATTGGACTGCAGGGGTCACACGGTCGTGTGCCTCACAAGGCTGAGACACACGCTCGTGTTTAAGGCCGTGTAACATTTGAAATAGGGACACAGGGGCGTGTCCTAGCCCGGGTAACTCTCGGATTAGGGTCACACGGCCAAGCCATAGCCTGTGTTCCAGGTCATGTAACTCTCGAAATAGCCACACACGCCCATGTGCCAGACCGTGTGCTAAGCATGTAACAACCTGACTTGCATGCATTAAAACCTACAGGGGACACATGACTGAGTCACACACATGTATCTCAGGCCGTGTGGACATAAATTTGCCCTAAAATAAGCCATTTCCATAATCAATTCAAGCCACCATCTAAAAGCCTTTAGAACACTTAATCTAAGCATCAAAACATGACCAAAACCAATATGAAATGACCAATTCAATAGTCCAAAATCATTCAACCAATATGCCATACAAGACACCTCAAATGCAAACATTTAAACTTACCAAATCATGCATATATTTGATCACATTCCTACTATCAAACATAACTCACTTTTACCAAATCATACCTCAAATATGACCATTAACACTTCACATAATTTACCATTTAAGCCATACCATTCATGCATCACAAGCACCAAAATGACACAATTCAACCAACATTAAATGGTACCAAAACAACTTATACATGCCAAAATCATCAGCTAGTACAAATACAAGTTCACCTATACATGTCATTATACCCTTGACCAAAACATCAAAAACTATTGATATTTATGCTGGATAGTTTGATAGATCTCCGAAAAGCTTCTGAATCGATTATTCAAAAAGCATAGGACAAAAAAATATGTAAGCACATAATGCTTAGTAAGTTCGTAAAACATGAACATAACTTACCATTTCAGTTCATAACATTAAGATTAAGCATAATATAATCCAACCCCAAGCTTGGCACAAGCCTAAGCACCATCAACAACATAAGTTAGTGCATTCATACATAATTCACTTGAATTTAACATAAGGTAAGCCATTATACATGAACATACTTCATTTAAATTCATCATTTTCATTAACATAAGCATCATTTTCATTAACATAAGCATACTTCCATTGAAGCTTAGCATTTCAATCCTTTCATAGTTACATGATATAGTTCATTTGAACACTTACTGTTTCTTTCCTTTTCATTCCCGTTGAACTATTTAGAATATCATCGGATACTCAAGAAATCTTACACGAAGTGTGCTTAACATATAATCGTAACCTTTCCTTTACATCGTTGCTCACACGAAGTGTGCTCACACCTGAAACATGAAATCCTTAATGACATGTCATTTGTATCCTACTAATTCCTAAGGTTCAACAGGACTCGATATAGTGCATTGTTGGATATTCATCATTCAATTACATTAAAACTAACATATTAACATATAATTGAAAATATCATTAAAATGATTTTTATTCATACGAACTTACTTCGATGATAAGGGAAATGAGATCGACTAAATCGAAGCTTTAGCTTTTCCTTGATCTAGATTCGTACGTGGTCTATCTTGATCTAAATAAACAAATTCAATCCATTTAATACTTCTATTATTTAATTCAATCCATATTTCATTTTTTCAAAATTACTATTTTGCCCCTAACATTTTAACTTTTTACAATTTAGTCTGTAAGCTCATAAATTGAAATCTAAACATTTTAATCCTTTTCTCAAGCTAGCTGATTTCTCTAGGGACCTATATCAATCCATACAAATCATCATTTCACAAATTTACCATGAAACTTCATCACTTTTACAAATAAGTCCCTAAATGACATTTCCATCCAAAATCACTTTACAAAACTAGTTTATTTATCAACAAGGACACATAATCTTCCATTAAACATCAAGAATAATTCAAGAACATTTATGGAAAACCCTAAATCTTTAACAATTTTTCAAATTGATCCCTGGGCTAGCTAAATTAAGCTACAACGATCCCAAAAATATAAAACTCATTAAAACGAGCTCAAAAATCACTTACATGCTAAAGAACCTTAAAATGGTATTTTTCTCCTTTGAAAATCGGGGGACGAGGATGAATGAATAGGAAATGAATTTTTTTATTTAATTTTAACCTTATTTACTAATTTACCTTTTTAACCTTTAAAAACATTCAAAATTTCAAATAAACCTTGCCATGAATATCCACTAACCACTCAAATGGTCTAATTACCATCTAATTCCATTAAATTTAAAATTTCATAGCCATTTCACCCTTTTTACTAATAGAACTCTATTTTTGCACCTTTTACGATTTAGTCCTTTTTATGAAATTAAACATGCAAACGTTAAAATTTCTTAACGAAATTTTTATACAACCTTACTAACAGTCTATAGACATTAAAATAATAAAATAATAATTTACCCATCAGATTTGTGGTCCCAAAACTATTGTTCTAATTTCACTGAAAATAGGCTGTTACAATGTCCGCCAGAGTAGGTGGTCCTCTAGAATTAGCCTATCTGACTTCACTTCCCATTTGAAGGGTAGTCAAGGGTTTCCCCACCTTGCTAATAGTTGAAAAAAAACTGCCAGGGTTATTAAAGGAGGCAGATTCCTAACAAGAAAAGGAAAGGGAGGTGAGGGGTACTAACGAGGTCATCCCGCAATATTACAGAAGTAGTCACAATAAGTCGGGTCTTGGAAAGGTTGAGGGAAATAATTACCTCAAGTTTTGAGGCCGATTCTTGCTTTGTTCTAGATTGACAGGAAACATTAAAGGTGCATAATTCCCTACGATTAAACATCCCCTCCAAGAGAAGATGAAGTAGCTAATAGCGGCGCTTAGTCAACACTTTCCTCAATTTGCCCCGAAAAAAAAGTCAAGGTAAGGAAAAAAAGTTCTTTCGGGTAGCAGGTGAACCACCATATCATATTCGGTGGGTGTATCCCTGTAAATCAAGAACTATCACCTTATTTCTACGTTCTATTGAGGGTTTATCTAGTGAGGAGGTAAGGAAGGAAAAGAATAAATGATTTATTTTTGAAATTTTAACGTCTGGATTGGTAGGGAACTGCACTCTTGAAAAATACTTATATGAGAAAAAAAAGGATAGGAGGAAAAAAGTGAAGAACAATAGATGAGATGGTCAAGCCAAAGGCTTGTAAACTTATCAACTTCCCCTTAGTGTTCTGGTTGATTTATAACCAAAGCAGAGCTTGGGGAGTTATGGTGAAATTTAATGAATGGTAGGGAACCATTCAAATCCATCAGTGTAGGTAAGACACCTATTGGCATCGAGAGAAGGAAGAATCCTTTAAGATTCTCAAGACGGGAATATCTGCCAACTGTTACCCATTAGGGTGTAGCCCTCATAAAAGTAGAACTAGTCATAGGCCTGTTCAATGACAACCCTTTTTGAGTAGGACTGGTAAGCCATTATTACTATTGGACTAGAACTTTGGAACTAAAGTAGTAGCTTTGGTATTCTGTCAAGGTAGTAGTGAAAATATTCCTTGGGCGAGCATAGATGCCTCTTAACAAGAATGAATCAATGGGCAGGGTTGGCGTAAAAATAAATCTAGGAATTTCGAGATTTCCCACCAGAATTTAAGTCAAGAAGTTGACAATCAGGCGATGCTCGCCATAGAGCGTTCACCAAATTAAAATTTTGAAATGAATCTGAGGATTTGAGTGTATCCAATGATGGAAGGTCAGAAGCCCGGCAACGAGTCGACATATGTACTTTGTTAAATGCTAAGGGATCCATAAATTGGAAGGAGTAGGTATAGAGTAAATGTCACATCCCAAATCGGGCGGATCGAAAAGCAAGTCATATAGTTGTGAAGGTTATTTATTTTTTCACACTCTGATGGTAAGTCAGCCAATTTTTAAGCCTTTGGCAAAGTGATGTGTAAGGCCCCAAAAATAGGTCTAGTAGTTTTGGGTAAGTTTACCAGGTTCCGAGTAAAAATTGAGAATTAATCGGGTTAATTAGTAATTTATATTCCTAATTAGTTAGATTAATTTCATCTAAAAATCGGTAAATAAAATTCCAAAAAAGAAAAATATGTTTAGAAAAATTAATTTTTTGATTTTAAATAATTTTTGAGTAAAAATAAATATTTTGGGTTAATTAGAATTTTTAAAAAAATTAAATGGGGGTTTAATTAGGTGATTTAAAATATTAATTAAATGAAACTAATTTGAAGAACAAGGGAAATGCGTAAGAGGTTTTATAGCAAATAAACCATATTTTCAGAATTTGGGGAGTGGCTTGATGGAAAATTCCTTAAATTTTGAAAATTAGGTGGGGGTTTTCAGTTTTAAAATCTATGCAACTACCTCACTTTTCATTTATTTTTCACCCGAATTTAGAGCCTTTTCTCTTGTTTTTTTTTACTTGTTTTCATAAACCAAATATCAAAGAATAGATCTAAACCTTTTCTCTCCCAAAATTCTTTCTAAAATCTCTCAAAATAATTTTCAAAGTTGGGCAAAAAGTCATCTGAATTTCTTCAAGCATTTTGATTCAAACTTCCAAATCAATGATTTGAGTTCAATTGAAGGTAATCCTCATCTCTAAACTTGTTTTTAAGTTGATTTCAATCATTATTTGTTAATTAAAGTGATTATAATGGATTTTCAACTTTAATTTCTTCTTTCTTGATTAAGAACATGGATGATTTTTTCAAAAAATTATGAAACAAATTAATTGATGAAATTAACACTTAGAATACATGTTATTGGTCTAGGAATGAAGATTAGAAGTGGTTTGAAGTGCTGAAAGGGAGTTTAGTTGTGGACTTTTATATTTCGGCTTAATTGTGCAACATCAGTAAGGTAGTTTAGAGTAATGATTAAGATTGGTATAATTTAGCAAATTTTATGTTTCTTGTTGCTATTGTTAGTTTATGTATACTTTGTCTCTGTTAAAGCTCCACATCAAGAGGTTGAACGTGCAAATCAGAATTGAGACTTAAACTTGCTTGTTTGAACGCATTTTCGCTTAAAAAGCTAAGTGTAGGGGTGAGTGATATTAAGGGAAATTTGGTAAATTGGCCTAATTATGTGTGAAATTAAAGGTTTAATTGGTGTTATTAATGACTTAATTACATATTGGATGGTTGGATTTACAAAAATAGGTTTTATTTTATAAAAGAGCAAAATGACAATCGGTTTGGTAAGTTGTGTATTATGCTTTTAGCATGATTAAATTGTATGGAATAAATTGATATGTGGAGCAAGACTTGTTGATTTATTAAACATTTTATAAAGGTGTTCTAATTGGTATATGTATATTGGGAAAATGATATTTGCTATGCTTAATTTTATTGATGTTAAAATTGCTTAGAAACATGCTTTTACTTGCATTTTTAACATCTTAAATTAAGTGATTAAACAACAGATTTTATGCCATCTATGTATGATTATATTGGCAACATTGCATGGTGGATCTATTGGATATAGTTGGCATGCCATAGGATTTGTGAGTACTCACCATTATTTGTGATATTGTGAGCATATGACTCTTAGTGGACTGATTTGTTTGGAGTAGATAAGGGAGTGTTGAGCTTGAGTCTCCACTCATTGGGTTATGTGAGGTGCTAGTGTGTGGCTTTGGCCTCTCAATTCGGAGGGTTGTATTTGATTTGTGGGAGTTCGGAGATATGTTTATCCAATGTATGATCACACGTTTACTTATTTCCATGGATGTATTATGCCAATATAATTGATTGATTGTGCCAATATAATTTAATGTTTATGTTTTAAAAGATTATTTTACATGCCATGGAAAAATTGATTCTTAATTCTTGAAATAGCATGTGATGTTATGGTGAAATGTTAACATGTTGTGACTGAAAATTTAATGCTTAATTGCTTTGATTTATTCATGATTGGGTACAAATTACTTGATGTTTTTACTATCATTCACTGAGGTTTTTAAGCTCACATCCTCACATTTCGTGTAGAGAATTTCTGAGTGTAAAGAGTTGAATAGCGAGTGCAAGGGCGATCCAAGAATAAGGCTTGGTAGTGGCATAAGAAATTTACTTTAGAGACTATATAGGGGCATTGTGATGCTTTAAGGACTAGTGTTATTTTACTTGTAATGGACAATGGACATTAAATTTTGGACTTTAATTTTGGTGATTTTATAATTGCTTTAATACATGATTTTATGTCTAATTGATGTTTGATTTACGGTATGTTGATGAGTGTTCGTACAGTGATTGATAACACGGTGTATGAAGCATGTATTTTATACTAAAAATGTTTAATTGAAGCTTATCGTGGAGTGGATTGGTTGCGACTAAGGTATGTAACTTGTGTGAATGAATTGGTGCTTGCTAGGCGTGTAATTGGGTATTAAATTTTGATTAATTTTTGCATATTTATTGTAAATAATTTAAATTGGAGATGTGTGGATGTTTGTTGTAATTAATAGTAGTTATTTCAAGTTTAATGGGTAAGTAAAATATGTAAAATCGGATAATTAAAATGAATTTTTGACAAAATAGGTGCAGTGGTTTGCACACAGGCATGTGTCTTTTTACACGGGCATCTGGGTTTTTGGGGGTTTGATTTTTGGATTTTGTAATCTAATATTCTAATTTGCTTAATTTATAATTTAGTCCTAAACCTTGATTAGATTAATTGAAGCCTTTAATGATAGGGAAACTTGGTAATATTTTAGGGATAGACTTGTAACTGTTAATATTTGATAGAAACACTCTTAATACTTAATTTGGAAAATGTATTAAAAGTTTGTAAAAGTTATGATTTAGTCGCTAATGATAAAACTTGAAATAGACATACTAAATGAACTCGAACTAAGCTAAAATTTTTAGGGCTTACATAATTTGGCTAAAAGAAGATCGGTAACTATTTAGAGATAAAATTGGGATAGTTTAACCTTAGATGATAAAATAACCAAAATACCTTTAAGTTTAAATACTTTGAAAAAGTTTAAAAATGATTCACAAATTGCTTCTGCATTAATAAATGAAGGTTAATTAGTCATAAATGAGGTGTTATAAGGTTGGGTGTGTGTGTCAGGTGGTCGTTAGCTGGAGAGTCATTTTGGCTGCTAATGTAATGTTTGAAATTTGGGCCGATCCATTTTGGTCGGGTTTGGGGTGTCACATTTGGTGTTATTAGAGCTACAAGTTTAACTTTACAACCTTTACCCATCAATTTCTTAACCTTTCCAACCCATCACTATTTCTCAAGGTAATACACTTAGTCTCAAAATCTACCTTAGCCTTATGTTCAGTTAACCAGTCCATGCCCAAAATAACATCAAATCCATAAAACGGTAGTTCCATGAGGTCAACAGAGAAAACGTGCCCTTGTATCATAAGAGAACACCTATGATAAACCTTATTCGTAACAGAATTATCTCCAAAGGAACTAATTATAGTCATTCCCAAATCAATAGTCTCTATAGGAATCCCTAACTTACAAGCTAATTCACTCAGAATATATGAATGTGTAGAACCAGAATCAACCAAAGAAAATAATGGAATATATTGCAAATTGAAAGCACCTGCAATAACATCAGTTGGATCTAGATCCTCATGTTCCCTCACAACATAAACTCGAGTTGGACCTCCAAAATCAACCTGTGAGGCTACTGTATGAGCAACAATTTGCTGACCAATTGGTCTTCCATTATCTCACTGCGACCACGACCCCTAGCAGGGGCAATAGTAGGTGCCAAACTCTGAGTATATGATACCTCTATTCTATTCGGATAGTCCCTAAGAAAATGTTCATTCGAACCACACTTATAACATCCACCTGTCAAATTACGATACTCTCCAGGATGCCTACGATCATAATAGGCACAAAACATCCATCTAGAACCACCAGTGCTAGTCACAACATTACTCTGCTATTTAGACTGACTCGATCGAGACCCTTGTCTTGCAGCCCTGCCATTGCTGTAATTATCACACCCCCTCTTAGATGGACGTCCAGAAGCACCCTCATAAGCCCTCTTACCAATGTCAGCCACTACAGAATGAGCTGGCTCAGCCTAAGTCTTATCCACAGCCATGGCTTTTCCAAAAGCTCATTAAACAACTCTGTATTTTTTGCCACTAAATAAACCTGAATCTCTTGATTGAGCCCGAAACAGAACCTCTTACACCGATCTTTCTTAGTCAACACCATATCAAGAGCACAATGACTAAGGCACACAAACTCTGCCTCATAGTCAGCTACAGACAACCCACTTTGCACAAAATTCATAAATTCCCACTTAGGAGCTTCCATATACTGCTTGCCCATAAACTTCCTCCTAAACACCTCTAAGAAATAATCCTAAGTTAAACGATTAGTGGTTGTACCTCTCTTAACAGTATTCCATTAGCAAGTAGAGACACAATAAAGCCTAATTTCTCATCGTCAGAATAGGACATATGCTCGAGGATCCTTTCAACTCCTTCCAACCAGTTCTCACCTATGGTCAGATCAGTCCCATTAACTCTGAAAAACTCTTTACCACCTAACGCCTGAAGACGATCAAGCAGTAAGCATTGATTTACAGGTGCAGGATTAACAAGTGTATGAGTAGGGTTAGCACTAGCAATCCGCTGAAACGCTCCAATTATTTATTCCATCAGAAGGCATACACTTTCATCAAGAATATTTATCCTACGTGGTGACACAGGAGGTGCTGAGGATGTACCATCCTTCTAAGCACTAGCTATCACATTCACACGTCTGGGAGGCATATCTAATTATCTAACATACACACACAAACAAATAAATGGTGTGAGTGGTGGGAAAATGATCCAAGCCTCATTCGTGCAAGAAAGTTTTGGAATTAAAGGTAATGTGTTCCCATTCCTACCCTTCATGACTTACAAAATAGATATATCTCATGCAATTCAAACAGAGTCATAACAGCCATTTCATGTAGCTAGGAAACTTAAACTCATGAGTTTCAAAACTCCAAACACACAACAATCACCTAGGTTTGAGAGTTATTAAATTGGGCTCTAATACCACCAAATGTAACACCCCATACTCAACCTGGATGCGAGATGCCACACCACCGTCTCACTACTTGTTCATCTAAAATTACATGTTATTTCTCATGCATGTTTTTTTTTGATTAATAATAACATAGCATTATCATGAATTATAAACCATACATTCACTTTTTGTTGATAAACCATGCCAAGAATTCATAAAATAGCATAACATAAGCGTTAATCATGCATTAGGACCATGATAGTACTAGAAAGAACATATGTTTTCTTCCTACTTATTGGTTAATTTGTACCCATTTAGTTATCTTTAGCACATATTTTAGCATTTTTGTTCAGTAAATTACATTTTATAACTCAGTGGATCTCAGCCTATTTATCCTTAATTTTGTCATGTTTAGGTATTGATGTCGCTACATGAGTGTTTTCAGATTGCGCCCAAAATTGTCGCCGCACCTGACAGTTGTCCAGATAACAACAAAGAAGTGTGAGCTATCCAGTCTGGTACAACTAACTTGTATGTACAGAGGCAACATGAGTCTGATGAAAGGACACCTGTGTTGTTTAGATAAATAACAATATATTTACGTGAAAAAGGGGGAACTTTTTGGGGATAATCTTCTTCAACCTTGATAATCTTCTTCAACCTTTCTTTTGAAGCTTTTTTAACTATGGTGGCTTAAATGTCCTACGGGTGAACTGACGTGAATGGGATGCAGGTTAGCTCTTGACGAGGAGCCCTGAGTGCGACACAAGAGGGAGTTGAGAGTGCAAGTCAAGATTTTCTAGGAGTAGTTCTCTCCACTTGTTTTTTTATATTTCTTTTCTAAATGATGGTGATTACTTTCTATTTCATATTTGTATGGAAGTACACATGATTTCTGGGTTAAATGTTATTTTATTCAATCTTGCTTCTACTATTTAATCTTTGAGTTGGATGTTTTTAGCATGGAAATGTTATTGCGGTCACTGACACTGGAAAGTGCAGTGACAATTCAAGCTGATAAGCGTGACAACAGAAGTTTCTTGAGGATTAGATGGATTTAATCCACTTGTTCTTAATAGTGTTCCATTGCCAGCATCGAAATGTGTGGTGATTGTGCATGTTTAAGTCTTAGATTAAATACAGAAGTTAAGCTTGGTAAGTTATTCATTGGAGTTTAATGCATTGACAATCACCTATCCTTTTTACCTTGTGAGCACTTAGTATTCTATTGAATATTCACGTTGGGGATCCCAGTTTCTCACTATTATATTTTATCTTATTATTTTCAAGTTATTTCTTTGACAACTACTCTCACAATTTATCTCATTTTATCTATTTATTGCACTAACTTTGATAGACAAAAGACAACCATCCTCGTGGGATTGATATCCGATAGACTCATATCTGTCTACTATACTTGCATCAACAGTGTACGCTTACACATTATTACTGTGACATTAAACAAGCAACAAACTTTTGGTGCCGTTGCCGGAGATGGCGTTTGTTTGATGTTTATTTTTGTTTACTTTTATTTCATAATATTTAGTTTTTACTAACTTGTTTTCTTTTTGCTGTTATTTTTACATTTTATTTTAGGTGTTGTATGACCCGAAGCAATTCGGAGTTTATTGTCAATTTTGATCTAGAAATTGAAAGAACCGTTCGGAAGAGACTTCGAGAATAGAGGAATACGACTTTTCCAAGAAACAATGCAGTCATACCCCCGATGCAGAACCAAAATGCTAATGACCATCGTTCCAGTAAGATGCTTAAATAAAAAATAGGCCTATGCGAAATTTTGTAGTACCTGTCTTGGATGACTTACAGTCGGGAGTTGTTAGGCCAGCAATCCAAGCTTGGAATTTTGAACTCAAGCTAGTAATGTTCCAAATGTTAAATTCTAATGGGCAATATGCTAGACTACTACATGATGATGCACAAGAAGATCTAAAATCATTTTTATTGATTTGTTCTTCCTTTAGTCAATAAGGAGTTTCTGATGACGCTTTGAAAATGCAGTTATTTCCTTATTCCTTACAGGGATGAGCTCGTACTTAGTTCATTGGGTCACCTACCGGATCAATTACTTCTTGGAATGCACTAGAAACACAGTTTGTTTTGTGATTTAACCCACTGACAATGAATGCTTGTCCCCGAAATGATATTACAACTTATCATTAGCTGGATGATGAAAATGTTCACACCACATGGGAACGTTATATTTCATTGCTTCGATGTTGTTCTATGCACGATAATCAGTAGGAACCACACAAATTGAGATTTTCTATAATGGGTTGAATTCACACATGAGGAATCTTGTCGACGCATCAGCCAATGGTCTTTTGCTGGATTGTACTTATAATGATGCTATTAGAATTCTTGAGAGAATTGCTCGGAACGATTATCAATATCCTATAACTAGAGCTGCACAAGAAAAAGCTATTCTGGGAGTTATTGAATTGGACGTAATATCTGCACTTAGTGCTCAAGTTTCTTCTCTTGTGAATATGATAAAAATATGCAAGGGAATAGTGATGTTGCACTTGTACAAGTCGCTCAACAAGTTGATATCCCGACATTTTATTTTGAGAATTGCAGTGACAACCACAGGGATGAAGATTGTCCACAACATGCAGAAAATTTCTTTTATGTCAGTAACATCTGCAACAATTCTTATGGCACCTCTTATAATAATTCTGCATGTAATCAACAGTCTTGGGGAACTCAGAATGCTAGACAAAATGCTACGCCATTTTGATGTGGGAAGATATCTACTTCGGGTAGTTATAATCCAAGGAAAGGGAATTATAATCAACAACAGTAGAACTACAATAAGCACCCTCAAATGCATCCAGAACAAGGCTAGATGAATCCACACTAGAACCAGACACCGCTACAACCCTCTTCGACGACAATAGTACATACATGCTTCTCCTTTTATCCCATTAGCAGCTTTTAAAACTTTAATCCGGGAGCATATGACTCATACAGAAGCTATTTTGTAAGGAAATTCATCTTTTATTCGGGTGTAGGAGGCACAATTAGGACAACTTACTTTGAATTTGAATGCTCGACCACCGGGCACACTACCTAGTGAAACATAAAATTCCAGTCCGAGAGGGAAAGAACACTGTAAGGCTATCACTCTTAGGAGTGGTAAAAAAACTAGTGAGTTGACTACTGACTCTGTTATAGCACCTCAAGATACTAGTGAAGTGATCCCTGGTAAGAAGGTTGAATCTAAAGTGCACGTTGATGCACCAAACAAAGAAGTTCTACAAACTGTCACGTATATGCCTCACGTCTGACTTTCAAAACTGTTGACACAGTCAAGGGTGTCGACACAATCAGATGGATCTCTATCTTTACCTTTCCCACAAAGATTCAGGGAGAATGAGCATGAAAAGCAGTAACAACAGTTCCTGAACACACTGAAGCAACTTCAAGTCAATATTCCTTTAGTAGATGCTCTTGTGAAAATTTTAAATTATGAGAAATTTATGAAGGATCTCTTGTCCAAGAAAAAGAAGCTTAGTGATATGGAAACTATTGCACTCACAGAGGGCTGTAGTGCTGTTTTGACAAATAAGTTGCCTTTCAAAATGAAAGATCTTGGGAGCTTTACTTTCCCATGTTCCATTGGCAACCATTATTTAGGCGGGGCCTTATGCGACTTGGGAGCTAGCATCAACTTAATGCCACTATCTACTTTTAGAAAGTTGGGAATTGGTCACATGAATCCTACTGTAGTGACACTACAACTAGCTGATAGATCATTGGCTCAACCTGTAGGGCAAATTAAAGATGTCTTAGTTCGCATGAATAAATTTTTTTCCAGCTTATTTTATCATGCTTGACTACGAGGCAGACAATGAGGTTCCCATAATCTTGGGACGACCATTTTTAGCCACCAGACGAACTCTTATTGATGTTTACAAAAGTGAACTAACCATGTGACTTAACGATGAGCACGTTACCTTCAGTGTTTTCGAATCTATTCAATGCAAGGACAAAGAAGAATGCCCTACTATTGATGTGCTAGATGATTTAATTATGGAAGAATTCAAAGACCAAATCACAATACATTCTGAGGAGTTCGCAGTGACATTGATGATGAATTCTTGGATAATTGTGACAACAGGGTTGACGCTAATCATATTGAACTCAGGCATGGATGGCAGATTGAATCCTTAGATTTAGCTAACAGAACAACTCTAATTTTCAAGCCATCTATTGATGAAGCTCCTATTCTAGAATTGAAACCGTTACCTACTCATTTTAAATATGTCTTTCTTGGTGATAACAATACTCTCGTAGTTTTTGTCTCTGCAACACTAGATGTCACTCAAGAAGAGATATTGGTCGATATTTTTAAGCAACATAAATGAGCTATTGCCTGGAGTATTGTCGATATTCGAGGCATTACTCCATCTTTGTGCATACACAAGATCATGTTGGAAGATGAAGGCAAGCAATCGATTGAACAACAAAGAAGATTAAACGAGAAGGTGAAAGAAGTTGTTAAGAGAGAAATTATAAAGTGGCTTGATGTTGGAATTATTTGTCCTATTTCTGATAGTAATTAGGCAAGTCTAGTGCAATGTGTTCCTAAAAAGAGTGGCATCACTAGGGCTTGCAACGACAAAGACAACTTAATTTCTACACACATTCCAATGGGATGACGAGTTTGTATGGATTATCGCAAACTTAATGCTGCCACAAGGAAAGACCACTCCCCACTTCCTTTCATTGACCAAATGTTGGATAGGCTTGTTGAAAAAGCCTATTATTGTTTCTTAGATGGCTATTTTGGATACAATCAAATTGCGATTGCACTGGAGTATCAAGAGAAAACAACTTTCATCTATCCCTTTGGTACTTTTGCTTTTCGCCATATGCCTTTAGGTCTTTGCAACGTACTACCACATTTTAAAGGTGCAAGATGACAATATTCTCGAATGATTGAAGATTCTTTAGAGGTTTTTATGGATGATTTCTCAGTCTATGGGAATGATTTTGATCATTGCACTAACAATTTGGATAAAGTATTGTAGCAATGCGAAGACACACATCTTGTTTTAAATTGGGAAAAGTGTCATTTCATGGCAACTAAAGGCATTATGTTAGGCCATCGTATCTCTGTTAAGGCATTGAAGTAGACAAAGCTAAAATGGAAATCATTGAGAAATTACCTCCACCGACAAATATGAAAGGTATTCACAATTTTCTTGGGCATGCAGGGTTTTACCAAAGATTCATTAGAGATTTCTCAAAAATTGCACAGCCCTTATGCTTATTACTAGAACAGAATAAAAAATTCTTCTTTGATGATGCATGTTTGGATGCATTTATTCAATTAAAGAAGCAACTAGTAGATGCACCCATTGTTGTTGCACCAGATTGGTCTCAACCTGTTGAAGTTATGTGTGATGCAAGCGACTTTGCTATGGCTTCTATTCTAGGACAGCGCATGGGAAAAATATTTTACGCCATCTATTATGCTAGCAAAACTCTTACAGAGGCTCAAATAAATTATACCACTACATAGAAAAAAATTGTTGGTTGTAGTCTTTCCTTTCAACAAGTTTTGTTCTTATCTTGTCGGTGCAAAGGTTGCCTATTTACTAATTACTCGACATTGAGATATCTTTTTGTGAAGGAGGATGCAAAACCAAGATTGATACAGTAGATCTTAATGTTGCAAGAATTCAACATCGAGATAAAAGATCCAAGGGTTCAAAAAATCAAGTTCCAGACCATCTGTCTCAACTGGAAATTGGCAGAGAAGATAGAAACATACTTCAAATTGTCGACGCATTCCCAGTTGAGAAGTTATTTGTTGTACTTGTAACCCCTTGGTATGCAGATTTGGTTAATTATATAGTGTGTGGAGAACTCCCATTGGGTGTCACAAGCCATAACAAAGAAAGATTTCTTTGTGAAATAGTGAAGTAGAATTGGAACAAACCGTATTTATTCAAGGTATGCAATGACAACATTATTTGGCATTATGTTTCAAAGGAGTAGATGCTTTCAATCTTGAAGCACTGTCATGATGCTCCTTATGACGACAATTTTGGTGGCAAGAGAAATGCTACTAAAGTTCTCCAATCAGGGTTCTACTGGCCTTCATTATTCAAAGGTGCCCACAATTTTGTGCATCAATGTGATAGATGTCAGCGCACTAGTTCTATATCCCGACGCAATGAAATGCTACAGCATCTAATTATGAAGGTTGAATTATTTGATGTTTGGGGTATGGATTTTATGGGACCATTTCCAAGTTCATTTGGAAATCTTTATATATTAGTAGCTGTTGACTATGTCTCGAAGTGAGTTTAACTTGTTGCAGTCCCAAAGGATGATGCAAAGATAGTGCTAAATGTTTTTCACAAGCATATACTCACCTGATTTGGCACACCAAAGGCATTGATTAGTGATCAGGGTAAGCACTTTCATTGCAACCAAGTGGCAACCGCACTAAAGAGATATGAAGTTAATCATAGAATGGCCATTACTTATCGTTCGCAAAATAATGGGAAAGCCGAAGTCTCAAATCGACAAATTAAAACCATACTTAAGATGGTTGTGAACCCTTCGAGGAAAGATTAGTCTTCTAGACTGGATGACGCTTACAGATAGCATACAAAACACTATTAGGGATGTCACCGTATCAATTGGTTCTTAAGAAAGCATGTCACTTGCCAGTTCAAATGGAACATAAAGCAATGTGGACAATTAAGCAAGTAAACATGGGCTATGAATCTGTTGGATTTCACTGAACTGGAGGAGATTAGGCAAAATGCCTACGAAAACACTACAATTTATAAGGAAAAGACCAAACGATGGCATGATAGAATTGTTTTGCAGCGACAATTTATAGTAGGTCAGCAAGTTTATTATTCAATTTTAGATTGAAATTGCACCCGGATAAATTGCGCTCACGTTGGTTTGGACCTCTCGAAGTTGTCAAAGTATTTCCTCATGTTGCAGTTACAATCAGAGATTTACATGATAGACACCAATTCAAAGTGATTGGTCAACGATTGAAACATTATCTTGGGAATATTGATCAAAAGAATGTAGAGACCATTAAATTGGTCGAACAATTTTAATTTTTAATTTTTTTCTGCAATTTATTACTTGATAATTTTATTTTATTTTTGCTTCTGTTCAAGATTGTTTTATTATTTTTATTTTTATTTTTGCAGAATAATTAGGTACCATTGTTGACGCACTTGGGCTTTATTGTCACGCAGTTCGTACTATAGTACTGTCACTTCTGACTCTGCAATAATGACGGCAGATCAGAAATTTAAGATCCCACCATTTGATCAAAAGTCACCTAGCCATCTGATTTGTCTGAGTGGGCACAATCCTCATTGGACATAATTATTCCCACCAGCTTTATTTCTCTTCAGAAAATCACGTCTTTCCATCTTCTTCTTTCACTCACTATAAACCTCTCTTCACTATGCCGACTGTGAAACACCCAAGCAACCATTTTTATTCACTTTCCCTTGCCCAAGTTCGTACCTTTACACCTTTAAATCATCTTCACTCCACAAAATAAACAAAATATGGCAAGAACGAGAGGATCGGTCAAGAAAGCCACCAAGCCTGTTGAAGAACACTTATCACCTGCAACTGCAGTTTAGGAGTCAAAATCCTCCATGCCAACGACGAAGGAAAAGGAGCTGGTGATATTTTTAATGAAAGAGGCCAAGGATCGGTTTCAAAACATCTTAAAGCGAAACTTTCACTGAGAACAGGGAATTCTCCATTCGCAACAACAGGACTTGGGCAAACAAGTTTCCAGAACCATCACTAGGTTGAAGTGGGAAACTTTCTGCACACATCCTCGAAGCTATTCTCCTTCATTGGTATGTGAGCTTTACGCTAACCTTTATGACCATGAGTTGGAGTTTATCTTTGTTCGATAAGGTTTAATCCCATAGGATGCTACAAAAATCAATAAGCTGTAAACACTAAGGTGGATGTCGATGAACACTCCAATTTTATTGAGGATATCACAGACGATAAAAGGGACTTGTTGGTGAGGGATTCATGTGTCAAAGAAGCATTGTGAACGGGTTCACATCAAAAGAATTATATGATGCACCGCCATTTCCTGACACTGCAAAGCAAAATCTGGTTTCATTTTGTCAACTGCAGGTTACTGCCATCCACTCATAGCACCACAGTCAACCTCGATAGAATGTCCCTCATATATTCTATTGTGAATGGTAGAAAGATCGATGTCAGTGCAATACTCCACCAGGAAATTACTAACTGCGGTGCAGGGCAAGCTAGAATTTTGGTTTTCCCATCATTGGTGTTGTTATTATGCTAGTAGAAAAAGATCGTGCCCTATGATGATGAGGAAGTCTTGGAAAATAAGGGCCTAATAAATAAAGCATCTATTGAAAGAATTAATCGTGGCAAAGATACACCGACAATGAAGGAGGCAAAGACCGACAAGACAAGGAAGGGCAAAACCAAGGTAGAGACCAAATGAATGAACTTGACTGTAGAGACATTATTGTTGCGCAAAATGAAGGATATTGAGAAGTTGGCCAATTCCATCAGCAATAAGTAGATCAGGCTTGTTGCGAACAAAATTTGTTCTACACTTATACTAGGGCCTATAACAACTCTATTGTAGCCACATTATGTCAGTTGTGACTTACCCTACTCCCAGAATTTCTAGTGTTCCCACCGATTATCTGAGAGTATGAACCCTCCTCTGAGGAAGATGACCTAGGGAACTGAGACAGATTGATGGAATCCCCTCCCATTGTGCACATCTCTGATGTTGAGAAAGAAAAAAACTCAAGAGACGTTGAGGGGTGCATGCGACAGATTGATAGCTAGGTCGAGGGTGACTGCATTGTTGGTCAAGAAGCACTTGCTATTGAGGAGGAAGTTGACGTGGAAGAAGAGGACGTCCATGTTGAAGTTGTGAACGAGAAGGGCCAGAAAGAAAATTCTGAGACAGAAGCTACTGAGAAAGAATCTGTAAAGGACATTGTCAATGCATTCGAGTTTATGGGTGCAAGTATTGATAATCTAGAGCGAGATGGATCTAAATTGGTGAAAGCTGCAAAGGTAACCAGTGAGGAGCACCATAGCTCATTAGCGATAGTGGTTTATACAGGACCACTCAAGGTGACCTTTACTACACACGAAACAACTGGTGATGCCAGGGAAGTGCCAAAAACTAAGGAGCGATCTAAGGACCGTGCGAAACCTAAAGAAAAGAAAAGAAACCGCTCCAAAGACAAAAAGTACAAGAAGGAGGAGAAAAAGAAGAGGAAGAAGAAACATCGTGCAACCACATTGATGGCTAAGGAAAACTGAGTTAGTTTATGTTAAGTTTTAGCTGTAGTATTCATGCATTACATGTAGCACTAATTTTCATTTTATTAGTGCACATTGTGATTGCATTTTGCAGCAAATACCAATTCTTAAAAATGTTTAATGATTATTTAAAACTGAAATCCAACATCAACAATCCATGCAATAATTCCAATATATCAGAAAGGAAAATCCCCATGCCATAGTCCACAATTTAAAATAAAGTCCCAAAAAGTTATTAAAACAAACCCATAGCAAAGTCCATAAAAATTCATAAAATGATATAAAGTCCATATTTTATTAAAAAGTTCACATCTGAGAGTATCACTAAAAATCTACATCCAAGTCCTAATTACGAGGATTACCAGAAATATACACATAAGATGGATGAGCTTACAAGCTCAGTGTGAGATCATCAAATATTGTATCATACATAACAATAGATCAATTAAACACATCCATTTAAATATAAATATCATATTCATAGAAATCTCAGATCATCATAGATACACATATATGAATTTATCGAGGCATGCTTATGTAACAATGCACATGTTAAAGAATTTCCAACCCATCTTCACTACACACCAATATTGAGTTCCCCAAAACCCATCCATCCAATAACACACCATTTGTGGACAAGCCACCACATAAATGCCAATAAACAACCACATAATTGCAGATAAACTGTCACATAACTTCCACCTTTCAAAAAACCCACGCATGTGATAAGGCCATTTATCTAAATTTAACACATATAATTCAGCTTTCACATTTTTCACATAATAATGCTCATAATCTTACATAACACATATTTCTCAAATTTACCCTTATGCATGTAAACATGCACACATTTTCTTATATCACACAATATTCGCTTTTATTAAATTAAGCATACTTTAATATACTTCTCATATTAAATCATGGATCTCATCACATACACATATATCACACATTAAAATTATCAACATACCGTATAAGAAATGTATCACATATGTCATCATCACATACATTAACACATCACAAAACATACCTTTCATGAAATTAATGGGTTAGGATCACTTGGGTTTCTTCTTGATGAGTTTTCCAACTCCTCTTTGAGTACTTAATGTACTCTCAATTAATTATTTAATATCATATTATTAAAATGAAAGTGAACATATTACGTAGAAATCAAAGGTTTAAATCCCACACCTTATATTGTAGATCCAATTGCCATAATCTTTTTTAAGGATTTCAATCGATCTATCTCGCAAGACAATCTACCACATAAGTAAAATTTATTGATTAGGGTTGTTTGATAATATTTTCATCACTTAAAAGATCGATTACTAAAAGTCTCATCAATGCTTACCCTACGATTTAAGACTCTTGAAAGGAGGATTTCCAATTGCGAAGTTAGGGGTCTCCCTTACGTATATCGTTTGGCCCTTCAAAGTCAATTTGAAATCATACTAGAATGATAATAATTAAATAATAAAAAAATAATATGTTGACACTATGGCACTATACCATTTGGCCAAGATATGAAACCTCTAAGTGAAGGATTCTACGATCTAAATAACCACACTTACATTTGATTCAATACGAAATGGTTGATGAATCGAGGAAGGAATGAGATTGATGATTTGAGTGATCCAAAATGATTGATAGAGTGAAGAAAACATGTGATTTTAATCAATTAAAGAGTCGGCAAGTGAAAGAGGAAGAAAAGGGAAAAATCTCGGTCATTAGTGGCGACGATGACGGTGGTCCGGTGGCAACGATGATGGTGACTCAGCGATAATTTGATAATTGAGGGCTATGGTGTTTCAGTGAAA
Source organism: Gossypium hirsutum (assembly GCF_007990345.1). NCBI lineage: Eukaryota > Viridiplantae > Streptophyta > Magnoliopsida > Malvales > Malvaceae > Gossypium > Gossypium hirsutum. The sequence continues at coordinate 20,446,368 of NC_053440.1, read as the reverse complement.
AAGAAGGGGAAAATGAGTAAGAAAAGAAAATAAGGTGGAGGTGGAGAAGGATCCACGGTAGCTCGCCGTGGCGGTTAGTGGTAGAAAGGAGGAAAAGTGAGGAGGGGTGGTGCTAATGGTGGCTAAAAGGTGTGTTGATGGTGGTAGAAGGGTTGGTTGTGGTGGAGGAAAAGTAAATACTAAAGAAAAGGGGTGGTGGTTCTTTTTGGGTCAAGTTGAGGGAAAATAGAGGTAAAAGAAAATGAAAAAAATGAGAATATGGGAGAATGAAGGAGGTAGGGAGGGCAATGGGAGTGGTAAACTTGGTCAATTATGACCAGGTTCATTGAATCACAACGAATAGGCAAGAAGAGAGGTGTTGGCAATGGAGGGAGACATGGAGTAAAAAAAAGGGGATCATGTTCTCCAACTTAAAGTAAATTTGTCTTAAAAAAAGGGAAGGGAATTAACCTATTTGAGGCAACTAATAGGGGGTGGACGGCAAGCTTTAAGTGCACATGGAAAAAGTGTGTAAAATTTTTAGTAAAAATAAATGAGTAAGGGGATTTGAACTAGAGACCTCCTTGAAAACTGAAGAGTTTCATACCACTAGTAGAGGTATGATCTTTTAACTATTTTGTAGGGTTACTCAACAGATCAGCTATTTGGGAAATAAATAACCTAAAACCCTAGGTCTGACAACTCTAGGAAGTCATTAAGGTGGGAATTAACCCAAAATTGGTATGGCCTATCTGTGAACATCTTCACCCCAAGCCGGTCTACATTATAAGGTCGGAATATAAGTAGTCCTTACCGACTTGTTATTTGAGTGGAAGATCGAAAGATCTTGCTGGGATAACGACTAGTTAATTGGCGAGGTACCCGAAGCCATAGTTGATGGGTATTATTGAAGCGAGCTAATCACCCATAATAGGATTTGATTTATTCTATTTTTTGATCTCTTGATTTTTATTTCTTTCCTTATTTTATTTTATTATGTCTCAAAAAATCCTTTTTATTATGTTTTCAAATTATAAATGATTTAGAGTAGTAATTAGATCTTTTAGTGTTGATGTTAAAATCGATTTGGCATTAGTCTACCTTGGGTACGATCCTTGGAGTACTCACCTACTCCGTTGCAACTGTATTACAACTGAACCCGTATACTTGTAGATACCACCTCATTGATATATCTTTTACTGCAGTATTCACACTCTGGACATTAGTACGTCTAAAGGTAGTCAAGTTGTTGGTGTCATTGTCGAGGAGGCAATTCCACTAGTTTAATTTTAATTTTTGCACTGAAAAAATAATAATTAGGAAATTTTTAGGTTATAGATACGATTTATTTAGCCATAAGTAAAACTACTAATATTATGCAAGTCTAGGGGACGTTGTTTGATGTAAACTGTCTATGGTTTAGCATTTCTCGTCCTATTATTCATAACTCACATTTCGTATTAAATCCCTCTTTACTAACCTAGATTTCTGATAATGTCAGATTCACTGGTCGTAAAACTGAGGACCCTATAGCATTATTACAGAGATTTGATCATGTATGTAGTACCATGAATTACGCAGGCCTTCCACCTGATACTATCAAATTGTTATTAACTTTGTTTGCACTTGTTGGGAAGGAAAAAATGTGGTTAAAAGTGCTTCCTTCAAACACGGTTACTACTTGGACTTAGTTTGTACGACTATTTCTTCACTGAGAATTACGCATGACAAGGATAATAAGTACTTATACACAATTATTTTATTTTAAGCAAAGTACTACTGAAACATTGGGACAAGTGTGGGAAAGGTTTAAAACAATCCTCAGATCCATATTAAGTGGTAGTATACACTTTGTAGTTCAGATACAACTTTCTATTACGGGTTGGACAGTTAGAATAGACAAAAATTTGACATTATGACTGGTGGAAGTATTTGGACAAAAACTCGGAAGGATGTAATGGAAATACTAGAGAAATTTAGCATTAATTAATCTACTTGAGAGGAATGTCAGGAAATAGAAATCGAGGGGCTAAAGTATAAAAAAACAAAGAACAAAAATGTAACGAGTTGGAGTTAATTATAGAAGTATCAAACAGTTATGAAATGGAAAAAGAAGGGGATGGTGCTGAGCAAGAAAATGGTCACATGGTATCTCAACTTGATTGGTGGAGGCAGAGTAAGGGGTAGCTGAAACAAATTCTCCTGAATTCAACAACATTGGTGCAAGCTATTATTAAATCTTTTGCGTTAGAATTGAAGTCGTTACCCACATGTTTAAAATATGGCTATATGGGAAAACAAAATACTCTGTTGGTAATTATTAGTGCTGGCTTAGAAGCAAACCAAGAAGAGGCTTTATTAAGTGTCATGAAAATTACTGATATCAAAGAAATTTATTCTGCATTCTGCCAACATAAGATCAGATTGGAAGAAGGGAGAAAGCTTGTAGTTGATGCTCAACGTAAACTTAATCCAACTATGAAAGAAGTGGTAAAAAAGAATTGCTTAAGTGGTTGGGTAAGGGTATTGTTTATGCCATTTCCGATAGGGAATGGGTTAGCCCTACACAGTGTGTTCCAAGAAAGGAGCTCTAACTTGTGCCGAGAACGATAAAAATCAGTTCATTCTGATAAGAACAGTTACTAGGTGGAGGGTACGTATTGACCACCGGAAATTGAATGATGCAACAAAGAAAGACCATTTTCCATTGCCTTTTATTGATCAAATGCTTGATCGATTAACAGGTAAAGATTATTATTGTTTTCTTGATGGATACTCAGGGTACCATCAAATCCCAATTCACCCAAATGACCTGGAGAAAATAACTTTCACATGTCCTTTCGGTACATATGCTTTCAGAAGAATTTCATTCGACTTATGCAACGCTCCAACAACCTTTATGAATGCATGACAACTATCTTTGCTGATAAGTTAGAAGAGGGGTTGGACATATTCATGGATGATATCTAAGTTTATGTAGACACTTTTTAGGAATGCCTAAAAAACCTCAAAAAAGTTCTAAAAAGGTGTGAAGAAACTAATTTTGTGCTTAATTGGGAAACATATCATTTCATGGTAAAAGAAGGGTTGGTGCTGGGACATCAGATCTCAAGAAAAGGAATGGAAGTAGATAAAGTTAAAATTGAGGTTATAAAAAACCTTTCCAATCCAACAAATTGTCCGGGTTGTTCAAATTTTCTTAGGTCATATAGGATTTTATTGGGGATTAATAAAAGATTTTGCTCACATATCAAAAGCAGTGAATCAACTTCTTCAGAAGGAGGCACCTTTCATATTTGATCAAAATTGCGTCAAAGAAATTAAGGTAATAAAAGAGAAACTCATATATACAACAATAATCATTACCTTGAACTGGTCAGAACCATTTATTGTTATGTTGATGCTAGTAATTATGCAACATGTGCAGTTTTAGGATAGAAAAGGACTAATACATTTGGGGCTATTCATTACACAAGCAAAATGCTAAATCTGGCACAATACAATTACAGTACAATCAAAAAAGAAATACTGGAGGTGGTTTTCGCTTGTGAAAAATTTTGACCCTATTTAATGATCATTCTACACTAAAATATGTAATGAAGAAGAAAGAGACGAAGGCCAAGTTAATGAGATAGGATTTACTGCTTCAGGAATTAGTTCTATGGATAATGGATAAGAAAGGGACTAAAAACCAGATTGCAGATCATTTATCCAAAATAGAGAATAACTTAAGAGCGGGAACTATTGAAGAGATTAGAGAAACTTTCATAGATTAACAATTATTTAGGGTAGACATCCATCAGACAAGATCTAGTAAGCACATAATACCGTAGTATGCAGATTATATTAATTACATTGTCAAAGGTGTATTTCCCTTGTAGGCATCCTAACAACAAAAGAAAAAGATAATTAATGAGTAAAAAAAGTACACTTGGGAGGATCCGTATGTGTTCTAACAATGTGCTGCTCAATTGGTTATAAGGTGTGTAACAGAGGAAAATATATAGGACATTCTAAAGGGATGGCATACATCTCTGTGCAGAGGGCATTTTGACAGAAAGAGGACAACCAAAAAGGTGCGACAATCAGGTTTTTATTGGCCAACTATGAATAGAGACACTTACGAATTCATACAAAAGTGTGATAGATACCAACAAACTAGAAGTATATTAAAAAGAGACGACATGCTGAAAATGTGGATAATTGAGGTGGAAGTATTTGAAGTCTAGGGGAATGATTTCATGGGACATTTTCCAAGTTCTTTCGGGAACTAGTAAACCCTTCTAGTTGTCGACTACGTTTCAAAATGGGTCAAAGTTGTTGCATTAACTGCCAATGATAAAAAACTAGTGGTGAAATTTCTAAGGAAAAACATATTTGCTAGGTTTGGTAGGCCGTGTGCATTAGTCAGTGATGAAGGATCCCATTTCTATAGTAAGCAATTTGAAGCTGCTTTGGCTAAATACATCGTAAGACACCAAATTACAGTGGCTTATCACCTGTATGCTAATGAGAAAGCAAAAGTGTCAAATCGTGAAATCAAACAAAATTTAGAAAAAAATAGTAAACCGAAGTCGAAAAGATTGGGCACCGAAGCTAGATGATGCATTATGGGCTTATTGAATAACATATAAACCTCCTCTAGGTATGTCCCTATATAAGCTAGTTTACGGTAAGAACTACCACTTACCAATTGAATTGGAAGAGAAAGCGTATTAGGAAATCAAAGAATTAAGTTTAGATACAAAGCTAGGCAAGAAAAAAAAGACTATTCAACTATAGGAATTGGAAGAATTTCAGTTTATGGCCTACAAAAACACTAAAATGTATAAGGAAAGGAGTAGACTTCGACACAATGTAAAGATCCAAAAATGTGAATTTCTACCTAGACAGAAAGTTCTACTATTCAACTCAAGATTGAAATTTTTATCTGGTAAGCTTAAATCAAGATGGACAGGACCATATACCATACATTACGTGACACCTCATGGAACAATAGAGCTGATCGGAAAAGAAGGGCAATTCTTTATTGTAAATGGTCAAAGAGTGAAATGTTATTTTAATGGAATGACAAACATAGTAATTGACAAAGAAGTTTGGCAATGTAATGATATGGGATTTAGGAGAAAAAAAAAGGTATTCATAAATAGAAAGAGTGATGTGAAGAAAATGATCAAATTTTTTATGTCAATAGACAATGAGTAGAACATGAAAACTGCTCTCGATGTTACGACACTCTTAAGGGATGCTGCGACACCACTGCGTAAAATCTATTTTTTGAACTAACATTAATTGCTGGCATTTTTCTAGTTTAGTTATATTAGGATTCTTATTCTTTAATCCCTTTTCAGTAGAAATAAATTATAACTCTTAAATATTTTATACTTTTCTTCCGATGCATAAATAGGCCACATTGATCTTCTTATTTACACCAAGAAAGAAATATCCAATTGCAAACGAAAAAGATGATACAAAGGATTGCAACAACAATAGATTATTGAAATACTAGTTTCAGTATAGGTGCCTCAAGTTCAGCCATGAATTCCAAGAAGGTGATATGGATAAATACTTACAGCAACTACAACCATATACATTTATCAAAGAACAGGGATTTGATCCTTTAAAGAATAATTGTAATGGATTATAGGAGAACACAACAGAGAAAGAATGGACCAAATTTTGTTTGTCATCTGAAGAACCTATAATAATCCATATAGTACAGGAATTTTATCTATCAATGAAACAAAGGGAAGTAACTAGACCATTCTATAGGATACGATCTTTTGTGAAGGTCAGATGGATCAATGTTCCAGTAACCGAGATGGGTATTTTCCAATTTTACGATGCGCCATATTATTATCATGACTATCTGTATAAAATAGATTTGAAGGAATTCAAAAAGATAGACACAGAGCAGATACTAACAGTCTTAACGGAAGGGAAAGAGATGTGGACATATCGAACAGGAACAACAATACCTGAAACATTCAATCAGGAGTTAATGACACCAAGAGCAAAGATGTGGATGAATTTTTTCTATTCAAGAATATGGCCTACAGTTGAGATGTCTGAGATTAGTCCAATTCGTGCTATCATAACAAATGGGATTCTCTAAAAGAAACAAATATGTATTAGTACATGGATATACAAGAATATGGTTCAATGTGCAAGAAATTTGGGAAAATGAATATTTTTCTCTCATTTAATTATAGAATTGTGAAAATAAGAAAGGCTCCCTATCGAGCAGGCATATAAGACCATGAATCCTCCAAGGAAATTGCTCGGAGTTGACATATTCAGGCAATTTATTCTTCTACAAACAAAACGGAAGGAGGAAAGGAGAAAAAAAGGATTTCAAGAAGATGATGAATAATATTTAGAGTTAATTTAGTAGGACTTTAAGTTTTAGGAATAGAAGGATTTAGGAAAATGGAATTAGTCTTTTTTAAGGATCTATATTTTTTAAAATTATTGAATTGAACTTTTCTTTTATGCTCTTAAAGACTGTATTAATGATTCTAAAGATATTTTTAATTTTTTTTTAAGAGTAGGATAGAAGTAAATTTTATTTATATTGTTTTGGTCTTGATTTTTTTTATGTAGGAACCCAACACAAAGGAGACACAAACAATTTAAAGATTACATGATCAAAGGACAAAGCACCCACGCATAGTAGTTGAAACAACCACGATCAATTGGGTAACTTCTTTCCTTATCTTTTTATTGGCTACACATTGAGGACATGCGTTAACCAAAGTGTGGGGGGTAACATAAAAAATTTGTTTTAAAATTTTATTTTTTTCTTTGATTTTTATTGTCATTTGTGTGCTTGAGCTTGAAGAAATACAAGTGATCGGTTTGGAGCATGTACTTAGGTTACTTATGTAACGCCCCAAAAATTTCAGTCTTTAATTTCTTTGCATGATATGACACAAATTGCTTGTTTGCTTTAATGACTAAGTGATTTGGGTGTGTATGGGAGTGTTTGAGAAGGTTGGGTTCAAGTCCTGGCTTTTGCAGAATTTTTAGTTTTGCTTTTAAAAGAATCTGGACACTGGCATATAGGCCTTATAAATAATAGTGCTTGTTTTATGACACAAAAATAGCTTGTGGTTTAGTGGCAAGGTGGCGTGTTGTGTAACTGTGAGGTCTGAGGTGTAAGTCTTGGGTTGCAATGGAGTATTTATTTTGCTGCTTGAGCTATGTAGGGAATGGAGTTGGACTAAAACATAGCTAAGGGGAGTTTGAATAGAATTTGAATGGAGTTGTTGGGAGAGTTGAGGAGAAATCTGTAGAATAATTCAAGGAGGGATAAGGGGAGAGATTTTAGGAGAAAATCAAGGGAAGTGAGAGGAGAGGAGAAGTGTGCCAAAAGTGGGCTTTGATACTCAGGAAATTTAGCCAGAGGGGATACTACTCATTTTGGTATATTTTCATTTCGGTTTTGGGTAGTGTTTCTCCCTTTTTACTTTTTCGTGCCGAATTTCTGCTAATATTTCGAGTACCTCTCGGACAGCTTTGCTGCAATATTGGTGTGTTGGTTGGGTGGATTGATTTTATCCCCACATGGTGTGTTGGTGGTACAGAGAGGTGTGTTGGCTGGATTGGGACGGGTTACATTATTGAACTGTATTGATATTGTATTGGGCTAAGGCCCACATTGTTATTGTACTGGGCTAAGGCCACACTGTACTGTTACTAAATAGGGCTCAGGCCCAGACTATTTCTGCATGTTGTATATTGACTGACTGATAGGGGATTACACACTAAGTTTTCGTAAACTCACCCTTTCCTTTTAACTGTACAGGTAATCCTCAGCCATAGGCGATATGGTGCTACGAGGGACGCAGAGGTGACCACACATCTGTAGGTGTTTTACACTTGCTTTTATTTTAAGTTTAAAGTTTGTGTTGGGTTTTGTTTATATAATAAGGCCATTTATGTTTGTTTAAAATTTTAACTGGGCTTTTTTTTACTTATTTTAAACTGCTAGTTTAGGAGAAGACGAATTCTCAAAATAATTACAGTTTTTAAAGACACGAAATTTAAACAGTAGAGTTTTAAAAAGCTTCTGCGATTTTAGATCAACCTTTTATATCAATAGCAGATAACAAGGAAAATTTTTTGACTAGATGATTTGTTAAATAATAAAAGGGTTTCCTAACCTAGAAGCAAATTTTTTCCAACAAGTCCTATTTTCGAAAGACACTTTGATGGGGCACGCCAAATTCGACCATAACGTCTAGGCCGAGTTTGGGGTGTTACAGCTTGTGTTTACAAATAAAGTTGGAATGATGATAGCTGATTTTAAATTTTTGATTATTAGACTACTAAGTTTTATATGTTACATTGTAAATAGGCATTAAGTAATCAATTGTACCAAATGATATAGAAAACGCAAGGAAACGAGCATGCTAGTATGAATGATAAATGGTTGAATTTGAGTTTATTTAGTTGATTAAATTTGTGCATATTGAAATATTTAAGGGATGACTTAAGGCATTGTTTGGAACATATCCAGAGCCAAAACGCTGACCTATATTCATTCATCTTTTGGATCGATTTTTGAGCCTATTATCATTTATTGATTAACATTATTACAAAACTCAAGCCTAAAATGTTAATTTGTATTTTCCCTTTTTCTTTAGTACTCCACTACACGACTATAGACGTCTAGCCATACATATTGAGGGTTACGTAGATACATCATGGCCAATTTTGTAAAAAAAAAAGTTAAATAGGGAAGATTGGTGTGATATAGGAACTATAGGTTAGCTTGAAATTACAAAAAAAATAGAAAAAGAATCAAAAAGAAAATTCATACTAGTAGAAAAAGTTCTTGAAAAGCAAAAAAACATTAGTGAGGGAGATGAATTGAAAAAGAAAGTGACAAAGTGACAAGAATAAGAAAAACTCGTTCATTAGTGCCCAAAAACTCGTAGGCTAATTGTAGTTACTATGTCATGCTATGATTTCCTATGTGGAGAAACAAGAAAGGTGAGAGAAGGAGAAAGAATGCGGTAAGTGGGTAAGGATGAGTAAGGGGGAATAATAGGGATCGATACAATGTGCCAAACTATTTTCGTATTTCTAACCCTTTTGATGTTTACTGTTTTTGAATTCCATACTTGTCCTAAGCCACAGAACATTAAAAGTCGAAAAGTCCTATGTGACCTAAATATCCTCATGGATGAATTGACATTACATTAAACAATCACATAAATGACTATTTATATTCTGCTCAAACAATCAAATTACTTGTTTGATTTGTTGATGGATCCCTACAAGTGAGGCCCTTAATGTTTGTTACTTTGTAATGTACTAAACTTAAATGTTTGTGGTCAAAAGTGGTAAATCAATTATTCATCATGTCAAAGTTATTTGTGAATATAAAATGCCTAGTTATGTGCTCTTGTCACGTCCCAAAAACTTGGTTAGTAGAAATTGGGTTAATGAACTGAGAGATTGGTTGCCTAAATTTTATTTATTTATTGAAGATGATATTTTGATATTAATAGATATTAAGTATACTGGTTGAATAGTAGTGGAGCTATCCATGATGACTTGTGTTCGAATCGCTTCCCTCAACACTATTTTTTTATGTGGTGCAATGTTGCCTCAAACCTTAGCAAAGGTCACAACATGTTTTTAAAATAAATATGGTAGGAATTAAGGCAAGGAAATGAAGTGGTCAAGTGGTTCAATGCTCCTACGCTATCCTAAAGGTCCTAAGTTCAAGTTCCCTTGCTCTTATGTTTTTATTTAATTTTTTTAATGAAAATTCCATGTGCATAATGTTCTTGTTGTCCACCCCATTGTTATCATATTTAAGAGGATTCATTTCCCTTTTTATGAGTCAAACTTGCCTTGCGTTGGGAAACATGATCCCCTTTTATGATCCAACGTTCCCTCTTTTTCCTTTCACTTTATTCTTGTCTATTTGCTATGATTCAATTAACTTGGTCATAGTTGACCAAGCTTACCCCGCCTCCTTGTCATCCATACCACTCATTTGCTCACATATTCTTTTTTTTTTCATTTTTTCATTTTTCATTTTCTCTCATTGTTAACAAACAACCACCACCTTCAACCACCACCTAAAACTCCTCTACTGCAGGCTATAGCTTCACCACCTCTACACCACCACTCAATATTTTCTTCCCCTCCTCTTTTCTTTCAACCACCGCTGGACCACCATCGCTAACACTGTTTTCTACCGAGTTCAGCTTTTCCCCCTCTTTCTTTCCCTTTCGATCTCTTTCATCTTCTCTAAGGATTCAATTATCCTATTTTGATTATTTTGTGTTCAAGAATCATTGATCATATATTATTGTAGATCGTTAAACCTATCTGCTCCTTCGTCAAGACTTATCAACGATCTCATAGTATTTTTGAGTAGTGTAAATGTATAAGGGGTGTTGGGAACATTCTTTCCTCCCTATTGTTTTTTCCTCATAGTCGGATGATGTTAAGACACATTTTTTTTCATGTGTTAACATTTTGCTCCTACATTCTTTGAAGGACCAAACAATTCCAATACAAGAGATCCTTAGTGCGATAATGAAGGCATCGAATCTAAGTCTCAATTTAAGGGTAAGTAATTGGTGAGAATTATTTCAGTGATTAATCTTTAAATAATAAGACACATCCAATCGATCTATAGCTAAAATACATGTTTGATGCGATAGATTCATCTACCGGGTTTAGATCCAAGTGAAACTCTTCTAATAGGATTGTGGCAATCAGATCTTCAATAAATATTTGATTTATTTTTAATAAAATGCTATTAAATAATTATTTGAGATACATTAAGTACTCAAAGCGGTGTTGAAAAACTCATCAGAGAGAAATTCCAAGTAAGTGTTCCTAAAATTATTAGTTCATGAAAACTATGATTTGTAATGTATTGATGTATGTGATGATGATATATGTGCAAATCTCATCTCTATGTTATGTGATACATGGCTTCATTTTTATGTGGTGATCTACATATGTGTTATATATATGTGTCTGATGAGTGAGATCCATGATTTAATATGAAAATTATATTAAATTATGCTTAAGTGAATAAAAGCGAATATTATGTGATATATGAAAATGAAGGCATGTTTACAGGCATATGTGTAAAATTGAGAAACATGTGTTATGTGAGATCATGAGTATTATTATGTGAAAAATGTGATAAATAAATTATATGTGTTAAATTTGAGAAATGGCCATATCACACGCATGGGGTGGGTTTTGTGAAAGGTGAAGTTATGTGGCAGTTTATCTACGATTATGTGGTTGTTATTGACAATTATGTGGTGGTTTGTCCATAATGTGTTATGTGGTCGTTTATTGGCAATTATGTGGTGGTTGTCCACAGTGGTGTGTTATGGGATAGATGGGTTATGGGGAACTCGATACTGGTGTGTAGCAGAGATGCATCATTTTAAAATATGCATCGACATGTTTATGCATAAGTATCAATGTTAGAAGTTGTGATTATTATGATGATTGATATTTTGATATGTATGTGATTATATTTGTGTTGATTTCACACTGGCTCTTTAAAGCTCACCCACATTACTTATGTGTTTTAGATCCTCATGGTTAGGACTTGGATACAGTCATCGGTGAGGCTCTCGGGAATGGTTTTATAGAAATATGCATTTTTATTATGTTTTGGACTTTTGTGGACTATATTAATGTTTGGGAATTTATTTATGTTAGACTATAGAACTACGGCATGGGATTTTTAAACTTTGGACATCGGACAATTTGCATGAACTTTTATTATGGACTAAGTAAATTGGTATTTTCTTAATAAAATTATTTTCTGAAAACTCAATTTATCAACTTTTAATTTAAAGATCATCAAGTTGTTTTAAAAATATTAAACAAGGTTTCTTTCAAAATTTTATTAAAAATATCGTATTTAAGAGAATACTAGCACGTGTTTTTTCAAAGATTAAACCAGCGTACTTCAACCCAAGTTTTCACCATAACTATAGCCCATGTAATTGCTTAGATTGGGCCGTAACATCTAAGCTCGATTTGAGGGGTTACATTTCGAAAGGAAATACTTGTATTATATTTGCTCAAGGGTCATCTCTTTTATTTCTTGTTTTTATTTGTGTTGCTTGAAGTGAAGAAATGGCTTAAGTGTGGGGGAGTTTGATCTGTCATAATTCGATGTAGCAGATTAAACTAAATTCCGCACTTTAAGAGCTTGAAAGCAAACATTTCCATTAAGTTTTAGTTATGGTCTTGTATGTTTTCTTAAAATTAATAAAATGTGAAAATTTAGTCTTCTATTGACATTAGGGGCCAAATGAGGACTAAGGGTAAGCTAATGGACTTTGTAAGTGCGCAAGAGACCATTGTAAGGCGTAATAAACCGATACTGGTAACTATGTCACAACACAGAATGATCAATGTCGCGACATAGGGAGTAGAATGGAGAAATCACGAGACTGCTTTTGATGTTGAGACACAGCCTAAGAGTGTCGTGACATACCCCTAAAGATATCCCTAGAGGAATATATTGACTCCTTTGTCGTGACACAGGTCCTGAGGTGTCACGACATCGAATCTCGATGAGAATTAAACACGAGCTAGGGGGCATTTTGGTCCGTAAAATCAGAATTAAAGCTCGAGCACATCATCTAACCTAATGTTAAGGACAACAGCCACCTAAAATTTATAAATAGGCTCAGTTTTCACTTGTTATAGGGACCAATTACTTAGTTTAGAATTCTTCTTTTAATTTCAATTCAGCTTTTCTTTCTTCTTAGGTTTTAGATTTATTTCCAAGTTGTTCTTTGTTTATCTCGAGAGATCTGATTTATGGAAGACAATCAAACTTGTGGATTCAGTTCATTCTTAATACAAATGAAGTGTTTTCTTAAACTCTACTTTCAATTCTTTTATCATGCTTATTCTTTATATCGATTCTATATTGTTCATGAAAGCCATGAGAAAGTAATCCTTCTATTGGGAATTAGCGAGTTAAGGTATGATCTGTTAACTCTTTTTTAGGGCTACTCAACAAATTAACTATTTGGGAAAGGAAAAACGTAAAACCCTAGGCCTGACAACCCTAGGGTTGACCACCCTAGGAAGTCATCAAGGTGAGAATTAACCTAAAATTGGTATGGCATATCCGTGGACATCTTTACCCCATGCTAGTTTGCACTGTGAGGTCGAAAGATCAGTAGTCCTTGCCGACTCTTTATTTGAGTGGAAGATCTAAAGATCCTACTGGGATAGTGACTAGTTTATTGACAAGGATTAATGGGGATTACCATAGCGTGCCAATCACCCATAATCAAATTTGATTTACTTTATTTTTCAATCTCTTGATTTTTATTTCTTATTTTATTTTATTATTTCTTAGAAGATCGTTTTATTATATTTTCATACTGTAACTAATTTAGAGTACTAATTAGATCTTTCTATTTCCAAGTTAAAATCGGTCTAGCACTAGCTTCCCTTGGGTAAGATCCTTGGAGTACTCACCTACTCCGTTGTAACTATATTACAACTGAACTCGCAAACTTGTAGATACCGCCTCATCGTTATATCTTTTACTGCAGTATTTACACTCTGGACGTTAGTACGTCCAGAGGCAATTAGGCCTTCTACATTCTCTTTTACATCCTCTTTTGTCAAGTTTGCAAGGCTACTCAAGATTTTGCTCGACCGGAGTACGATTGCTTTTACCTGTTCCTTCCCTTATTTTTGAGGATTATTCTCAGTATTGCTAGGTATGCCCGTGCCAATTAGCCTTTTAATATCTCCCATCATACTCATCAATTATCTTATTTGGTCCTCTAGTTTAGTTAATGTCCTTGATGAATTAGTGCACTCAGATTGCACCTGTTTTACTTCTGTTCTCATTCACCACATTTCCCCTACGATTCAATCCAAAAGTTGACCATATACAGTATGGTCATTTGGTTTGGCCTGGTAATTAGTGTTTTTAACTTGATTTGAATTATTATTACCTTCGCATTGGTTTCCTCCCCATCTCAAGTTTGGGTGATCTCTCCAATCAGGATTGTAGGTATTTGAATAGGGGTTTCCAATCCTATTCTTGATGTATTTCACATCCTCGATTAGATTTTTGATATAATGAATGTGTATTTTGTCTCCTCCATACAGAGATGGTGTACTATTGACAGATTCAATATGGTTAAGTCTGTCCACTAACTGTTGGTATTTATCACGTGACAGCCCTAAATTGACCCTAGTCGGGAAGTGGTTTCGGGACCGCTAAGCCGAGTCACCGAAGTATTTGGATGTAATAATTATTGTCTAGAATATGTGAATATGAATGTGTGAAAGTTTTAAACTTCGATTTAGTCGATTGCATGTGAACCTAGTTAATAGGACTTATGTGTGACACTTTTGAAATGCGATAGGTTAATTTATAAGGACCTATTTAAGCATGTAGTGAAAATATTGGCTTTGCATGTCAAATACTCCTTTTGTGTGCATAGTGGCCGGCCATGATGGAGCATATATTAGACTATGTGGTAAATTTCCATGAAGTGGTCATTATTTTAAGTAAAAGAAAAGAAATAATAAAAGAAATACTAAGGATACTAAAAGAAAAAAAAAAGAAAGAGGGAGGTTATCACCTTGTTCTTCTTGGCCAATTGTAGAGAGGAAGATAGGAGGGTAGCATTCGGTCACTTGAAGCTTGAGAAGGTTAGTAAAATTTTGTTAGTTTTGAAATTTTAAGCTTAGTTTAAGTCATTTAGCTAGCTCCATATTAGCCCATTTGAAAACTTGGAATTTTTGATGGATGGATGGAGCATTCGGCTATGGTTATTAAAGAAGGAATTTGATTATTTCCTTTAAGTTTTGATGAAGAATGTGTTGAGTAAATTAGGGGTTTGAACACTTAAGGATTCGGCATTGTTCATGATTTTTTTTAGAAGGTGAGTTTGAATGATATGAGTAATGTCATGTATGGGTTTCGGCTTTGATAAGTAAAAATGTAAGGGTAATTGAAATGAATAATTGGAGGCTTAATCATCAAGAGGTTCGGCTATGGACTATAAGTGTTAGCTAATTCGGCACAAGAGTATAAATGTTAATTACTTTATAATTGAAGCCTTGAAGAATAGGTTGTGGATCATTAAAGTGTTGAAGGTTAAATCTTTAAGCTTGGTTAATTTGGACATTTGGCTATTCTCATGACACTAGATACAAGGGTGTGAAAGGTTATCTATATATATATATAAGTTTAATTTATTCATGGTAACTTGGCATGTGGATTGGATATATGTTAGTTAATATATGCATTTGGAGGTGATGTGTTAAATAATTAGGTATACGGGTTGGTTTCATTATTGAGTATAAGGGCTAAGTGTTTTAAATTGCCTTTGATGTATACATGTTTATATTGAAATATTAAGGCTATGTTAGCCAATTGAGGGTTTCGGCCAAGATATTCAAATAGATTGGTGTGAATGTTTGAGTGATGAATTTGACTCTTGTGTCGAGTTGGGATGATATGTGTATTTATATAAAACTAAATGATGCTAAATAAATTCGATTATGCATGGTATTGAGCTAGTATCATGTTCGTTGGTACATGAGTAGAGCATATGTTTGATGTTTAATATCTAGTTAATAACATCTTTTGTACTTAGTTGTATGGTATACATGTATTAAATCGAATCGCTAATTTGATAAGTTATTTAATAAAATCTACTTGTTGAATCAAGCTCAAGAGCCAAGGGGGTCAAAATCTGATAAAGGAAAGGAAAAAGTGATCGAGTAGTCTATCCACAACTATTCAAAGTATCCGAGGTAAGTCTTCGAGGAATGACCCTACTTGAATTATATTGAAATGATTAGTCATACTATGACGGATAGTCGAATGTGCATAGAGACTAAGTTATAAAGCCAATCGAAATCATGCTCTTTGTGAGTGGCTATTGAGCCGAAATTTGAAAGGTTTAATAAATGATTTGTGTTTGAGCCTTAGTAACGAAAATAAGATATCGATGTGTTAAGATTATAGATATATGTGTGCATGAGCATTTGATATATCCGGGCTAAGACCCGAAGGCATTTGTGCGAGTTGATATATCCGGGCTAAGACCCGAAGGCATTTGTGCGAGTTGATAAATCCGGGCTAAGACCCGAAGGCATTTGTGCGAGTTGATATATCCGGGCTAAAACCCGAAGGCATTTGTGCGAGTTGATATATCCGGGCTAAGACCCGAAGGCAATTATGCAAGTTGATATATCCGGGCTAAGACCCGAAGGCATTCGTGCGAGTTGCTATACCCGGGTTAAGACCCGAAGGCAATTGTGCTTGCGGTTATATCCGGCTAAATTTCGAAGAGACTTGGGTTTGAATGTGAGCGTTTTGTGCTGTAACTAATTCAATTAATACGCTCGACTAACCCGAACGATAAGGTATGTTTGCATGTGCTTCGGAAAAGTCGATTCGTTTTAAATAGTATTCGTGCAATCGGCTAACGAACTTTCGGCTTTTAGATAGGTTGATACCTTGTGTGTATATATGTTGATGAAGTGTGAAGTAAGTATGATTATGAGAATGTGTATCAATAAAGTGATTCAGTTAGCTATGTGAATGTAATACTTTAGTCAAAGCCGATTTCATTACTTGAAACTTACTAAGCTTAAATTGCTTACCCGGTTGCTTTGGCTCTCTGTTTTATAGATTTTGTTCGTTAGCTATCGGATTCGGGATCAACGAAGTCGAAGTCATCCACACTATCAAAGCTCTTTTGGTACTCTTTTTGTTGAACTCTGGATATGGCATGTATAGGACTACCCCTTGTTGTTTTAAGTACTTTTTGTGATGTATGTGTGTACAGCCATGCGAAAATGGCTTGTAGAAGTGGAGTATGGCATTAGACCATTTGTGTTTATGTATGTTTATATGGTTTCATGATGTGACTATGGTTTGGAATGGAAGTGTTGGGCAAATGATCAGCCATTGGAATGGCTAAATATGATCATATGTGGACCCATGTATGACGAATCCCTAGTTGGTCCATGGTAACCACGGAACAGGTAAAGTTTAAGTTGAAAACAGATGCTGACAGCAGCAGTGGTGTGGATTTGAAAAATCACAAAAATTTGTAGGAATGGAGTTAAATAGTGAATAAATTGTGTAATCGAACCTTGATGAATCTATTTTCATATGAAAGTAACAAAAAAATCATATGGACAGTATATTAAGAGATATTAAAGTTCTCGTGAAACAGGGCCAGAACGGTTTCTGGATCTCCTGTTTCGACTTTGATAATTCACCATAAATTATCCAGAGATAATTAGAAGTCATGCCTTATATGTGTGGATTCCCCTTTGAGTCTAGTTTCATTAGAAACAAACAGTATCAGTATTGGAGCCCTGTACAAGGAGATATCCAAGTCGTAATGCGCAAAGGTCAGGGTAGTCGATCCCTGTAACATGGGAGATTTTGACTAATAAACTGTACTAATTGGCCAGACCAAAAATTCTAAAAAAAATTATGTAGATGGGCATATGAGTCTAGTTTCAGGGAAAAATCACGAAACAAATTTTCGAGTTGTGAAACTCAAGATATGATTTTTAAAGCGACTATTACGCAGATTGGCAGTGTCTGGAAAATTTTTAAAAGTCTGTTAACACCTCGTGTTCGACTCCGGTGACGGTCTCGGGTTCGGGGTGTTACATATCATCTTCCTTGGTAGCTTTTATTGTACCAGGTTTCTAGCCATGTGCAAATCAATCAATAGTCCACTGACAGGAGTTCAACGCCATGTTTTCTATTACTTTGTACGTAACCTCATACGTTTTGTTCATTAGCGCTCCTATTGCTGCTCCATCTAACCCGAACCTTGCATTTGCATCAAACCAATTGTAAAACACCTGCAATCGCATCCACTTAGGGAATTCGTGGCGTGGGCATTTCTGGATTATCATTTTAAAATGTTCCCAGGCGCTGTGAATTGTAGATTATTCTAGATCATCTAAATCGTTGCACAATCATCGTTTTAAAATCCTCCCCATCTTAAGTATCAGAAAGTTGAAGAAAACATTTAAAATGTTGATTCAGATCCTTTATCATTCTAACCCTAAATTGCAGATTATTCTGGATCATCTGAATCATTGCTGCTTTGATCTTAAAATTGTTAGCTTTAATAGTCGGCCTCATTATGCAAAGTGGTAATGTGTAATATCTTAGGGTTCTCTCGGTACGTGACATATGTAAATTTGAGGGTAGCTGTGGTGGTGCTGGTGGATCTCCTAAAGCGTTATCGTCAGCTTCATCAAACAACAGATTCTCACGTGATACATTTCTTACAACAGGTGGTGGTGGATCTTGCATCTGCTATTGTTGCTGCTGCTGTTGCTATCGACAATTTCTCTGAATTATTGTCTCTGGATCTGTGACTGGCTCTATAGTTATTCCCCTACTACGAGTCATACACCAAACCCAAAAAGAGAAGATTAGTAACAATAGAAATTAAATTCATATCTATAACCTAAAATTTCCCTAATTATTCCTATTGAAGAGTAAAAATTAAAATCAACTAGTGGTGTTGCCTCCCCGGGAACGGTGCCAACAACTTGACCACCTCCGGATGTACTAACAAATGATGTCGTATCCACAAGTATACAGTTCAGGTTGCAATATAGTTGCAACAGAGTAGGTGACTACTCCGAGGATCGTACCCAAAGGAAGCTAGCACTAGGTCAATTTTAACCTAAACACCAAAAGATCTAATTAGTACTCAAAATAAGTTATATTACGAACATAGAAATAAAGGAAATGTTTTGGGGTTTTTTATAATAAGACAAATAAAATGATAAGTAAATAAATATCAAGAAATTGAGAAGTGGAATTAATCAAATCTGATTATGGGTGATTAGCTCGCTTCGACAATCCTTATTAACTTTTGCTTCGGGTTCCTCATCAATCAACGAGTTCATATCCTAGTAGGATATTCTAATATGTCCATTAGAATAACGAGTCAGCAAGGACTACTTATCTTCTGACCTCACAATCCAGATCGGCTTGGGGTGAAGGTGTTCATGGATAGGCCATACCAATTCTGGGTTAATTCCCACCTTGATGACTTCCTAGGGTTGTCAAGGCTAGGGTTTAGGTTCTTCCTTTCCCAAATAGTTGATCTATTGAGTAACCCTACAAAACAGTTAATAGATTATACCTGCAGTCACAAATCCCCCATAGAGGGACTAGTTCTTCATGGTTTTCATAAACAATATAGAGTCAATATAAAGCGTAAACATGATAAGTGAATCGAAAGTATAGAGTTTAAGAAAAATTCTAAGTTTTATTATCAATAAAAGAGAATCCACAAGAGTTGATTGTATCGTCAAATTAGATCTCTCAAAATAAAACCAAGAACAAACTTTAGATAAATCTAAAACCTAAGAAAAGAAAAGCTAAGCTGGAATTAAAAGAGAGATTCTAAGCTAAGTAATTGATGTCCATAATATGTGACAAGTGAGCCGATTAATATATTTAAGGTGGCTATCATCCTTAACCCAGGGTTAGCTACTGTTCCCGAGCTTTAAGTTTGATTGTGTAAATCGACACGCCCTTTGGCTCGTATTAATTCCTATTCAGGGTAGATGTCGTGACACATCAAAACCTGTGTCGCAAAATAGAAGTTAGTATACTCTTCTTTAGATGTCTTTAGGGGTATGTCGTGACACCCTTAGGCTATGTCACGACATCGAAGGTAATCTCAAAATTTCTCCATTTTGCTCCCTATGTTGTAACATCGAACCCTCCGTGTCACGGCATAATGACCAATACCAGTTTAGTATGCCTTTTAATGGTCTCATGCACACTTACAAAGTTCATTAGCTCATTCTTTGGCCTCATTCGGCCCCTATGATTAATAAAAGACTCAGTTTGCATGTTTTATTAATTTTAATTAAACTTACTAAAACATAAATAAAACATAATGATAATGGTTGTTTTCAAGCTCCTAAAGTGCAAAAATTAGTTTAATCTGGCACATCAAATTGTGGCAGATCAACCATTTTGGTTTCTAGTATGTTTAGTAGTAACTACTTCGATATTTTTTTTGAGCAGAATGATCAATCAATATGACAATGTTCTCAATTTTATGGGTAGTCAGAATTGACTAGAAAACAAGATGGCTATGTGCTTTTGTGGTCGTTAGAGTTACCAAGCTCTCTATGCTCTAGCTTTCAATAACGTATTATTGACTATAATGTTTTAGTAGTTCCTATGTTAGGTTTAAGGTTCACCTGAGAATATTTTTGAGGCACTAAGAAATTTCTTATGGAGTGTTTGGATATGGAGTTTTTAAACTCAGGTTGGATGTAGCGATTTCCATATTTTAAACATTACAATTGGGTTAGTGCCAATTCTTGTCAAAGTTTGGTTAAGCTGGTTGCCCGTGTTTTTTTTTTTTTGTTTTTATCATGAATGGAGGTTGTGAAGATTTAGATTTCAGAATATTTGGCTTGTAGAGTAAGATTTTTCTAACTTTGTGGCTTCTAATTGGTTTTCTTATCTCTCACCTTCATTCTTTGAAAAGTTGATTTACTATGGAGCCTAGTTATCTTTATGGAATTATTCTAGGGATTTTGATCCTCCTATCAGCACTTTGAAGCAGAGGGTAGAGGCAGTTAGGAATGGTACTTGTCCTGGTAACTCTAAGTTAGATCTTCTGAGTGAGCTGGATAAATTGTTAGCTCAACATTAAATCTATTGAACGTAGATATTCAATCTATTCTAATTGAAACATGGGAAGTGAACTTCAAGTATTTTCATACTTAGGCTGCGGAGAGGTGAGGTGCCAATCATGTACCTATGCTAATTGATCAGTCCAGTAGTCCTTGTACTAATATGGCTAGGATGGGGAACATTGTACTTTAATATTTTATTAGTTTGTTTTTAGCTTACTCAGGTAGTGATTTTTCTTAATTCTTGGGGTTTCCTCCATTTATTGACAATTCAAAAAATACAAATTTACTAACGCTTGTATGTAACTCCCCACAACCGTCTCCTTTGCCAAATCCAAATGTGAGATGTAACATTACATTGCAAAGTAACTCAAGCTACTATAACACAAATACATTCCATTCAATCATTAAAATAATTCATATCATGCATTTATACACTCATTAATTTCATTCCATCAATTTACGGGGTTATACGGGTTAATTTTAGAGTTAGGACTTGAATCTAAACTCAAATGTCAAATTTAGAATTTATGACTTGAGACAAGAGTCTCCATATTTCGAGACAAATCATAAATTATTTTGGGATTTTTATCTTCAAATTTTAACATGTCTCAAGACTACATGTTATGTTTTAAGGCAAGGTTCTTTATGTTTGGAGACTAGGCCTCGACCTCTCCAATTTTCCTTTTTTTTTTCTTTGATGTTTTAATGTCTCGAGATAAGTGATTTACCACAATTTGTGGTGGTAAATTAGGTTCTTCTTAACATTTAATGAGTTCGTTTTCAAGTAATTTAGAGTTGTTTTAGTTAGAATTTTCTTTCAGTATTTTTCTAGTTAAAGTTACTAAAATAAGCATTTTTATGTGATTTATGACCTTCTAGGCTACTTTGGGCCTAAGGGAAGACTAATATATTGATTAAGTGTGCAAGACCCCAATTAAGGCGAAGGAGTGGACTACTCTCAATGTTGCAACACCCAACTTTGATATCACAACACTGTCTCTAGATTGCCTAAGGAGCATACTGCCTACTATGTTGTGACACCGAGCTAAACGTGGTAAAAAGAGTATATTGCCTTCAATGTTGTGACATAGGCTTAAGGGTGTCATGACACTACTATGACGAGACAAAATATCAACTGAGTATGTTTTCATCTACACAATCTAAATTAACATGCTTAGTCGTCTTTCCTTGACCTAATTAGGTCATAATGCCTGTAATCTATAAGTAATATCTGAGAACAACAGATTAGGGACACATATAATTATTTAGATTTTATTTCGTTCATAATTTTCACTTAGTTTATTTTATGTTCGTTTAATCAAAGTTTTCTATTGCAACGGGGAGATAATGGCAAGCGGAGATTGTTTCAGAACCATGCCTATATCGATCTATTCATGAGCATTCTCTTTTCCCAATTCTCTCATTTATATCTCTTTTATTGATATTATCATTTGATTGTTTGTATACATATGAGAATAACTTGTGCTTCATCAATATCTTGCATGATTCAATTGTTAAACTGATTAATTCGTTAAGTAAATTGTCATCTAAGATTAAGTCTATATTCAGGAGAACTTAGTATACTAGGAAGAGATGCCCATAGTAGAAGATCTAGATAGGTGAGACCGAGAGGGTAACCTATTAAGTAAAACTTACGCCAAGCGGTGAGATCAAGAGGGTATCTTAGGTGGTAATCGTTAGAAAAGATGAGACCGAGAGAGTATTTGCATGTAAGGGTGGTAAGTACTTAAATTAAGGGTAATTATTGTCATAGTTAATACATAGGATTTCAATTGATTCTAGGCTAGGGAGCTTGCATTGTCGAAACTAGGAATAGAAAAATTTAATAACTTAACCTAGGATTAGCTTTTAGTGTAATTTAATTATTATCTTTATTCTATTATGAAATTCCACTACTAATTCGTGACTTAATTTGATTAGTGATTATTTTAGGCAATTAATTTAAGAGTGATTTTATCCTATTTGGAATCCCTTGGGTAAATCCTCAGAATACTTATCAAGAGTTCTATTGTAACACCTCTATATTACAATTTGAACTGTACGCTTGCAGAAACCACACTTAACTCTTATCTTTCAATTTTGTAGTATTTACACTCTTGACGTTTGCACATTAGGAGGCAGTCAAGTTGTTGGTGTCATTTTTGAGGATTGCGATGGTGATAGTTGTTATCGAATTGATTGTTTTTAAAATAATACTAATCGAAAGAAAAATCAGCTATATAGTGTGAAAATTTATTTATTTTATTTTTTGTTATTTCTCATTACTTCTTGCTTTTTTAGTTACCTTCTTGACTATCAAATTCAATCATTGGAGAATTTGACGATGATTTCAAGCAGTGTGATGAATGGAAGGTGAACGAAGGATTGAGTTGGGTAATGGAGCTTCGACAAACCAATGTAGTGATGATAGAGAAGATAAGATTTCTGGATATCTGGTTGAACGTGTTAGAGTATGCCCAAAGATCAATCATGAGATGGTTGAAAAAAACATACTTGATTTATCATGTTTATTAATATAAGGCGTTACCATTATTATTTCAGTTTCTTTTCTGTGTGTATAAATAAACTGTTTTATAATAATGTCCTGAGAATAATATGATTATTCTTAAAAGATCCTTAGTCAAGTATTATTGTTGGATAGGACAACGATAATGCATTAAGACTAACATGCAGTTGATTGATGATAAAGAGTTGTCATTGATATGGAATGTCAGAATCGATGCATAAATATGTGTCTTAGAGAACAACATATTGGACTGACCCATTATGAGTATGTTTCTTGGATTATTATGTAATTGTCACGACATTACTCATAGTGATTAATATGTATATGATCCTCAAACTTGAGATCATCATAATCCCAACATCGTGAGTAGTATATCTTGATACAGTCAAACGTACACCGTAACTGGTTGTTCCATAAAGGCTGATGTTGGATATACCACAATCGATGTAGAGAAATATGGTTGGTCGATATAGAATAAGTCCCTCATACATAATGGGAGTAATATCTTAGGCCACTTGATTAAGTGAGACTAGAAATGCATGGCCATGCTCAAATAAGTTGATATGAGATGTCATACTTATTTGTATATCATAGTCTGCTTAAGATATCAAGGAACATGGAATGGACAATGCAAGTGTGACTATTCCATGACTTGTGTCCAATCCAGAGATAAATGACTTAAGGATTATTGCATAAAAGGTTAATCATAAAAAAGTTATGTCGAATCATGATCTCTTGTGACTTAGGTAGCAATGATGCATTGCTAGATGCCACTCATTGTTTGTAACATTGGAATCATTCTAGTTTATTGCTAACATTACAGGAACCTACAAGGTCACACCCTATATTTGAAATGAACGGAATAAGTCATAGTTGGTATTGTTTCTGGGGGTCGCTTGAATTAAATTAATTATAGAATTAATTTAAATTGATAATCAAATTTCCAACGCATTATGTACAAGGTTGTTGTACGCATAATGAGGACATGAATTTGGTTAGCATATGAATTCAAATAAATATATGGTTTACCGAAATTATATTATAATTAATGGAATTATAATTTTCGGTTTAAAATATTATTATATTTATTTAATTCCTAAAAACCCTAAAAATAAAAGATTTATAAGGATCCCGTTTTTCCTTTGCTTGGGTCTAGCAGCCGTCAAAGAAAAATCACTTTCAAAACTATTTTGGGGATTTCTTCTGTTCGTAGTCAACTGGGTGTATTACGTAGAGGCTGGGATCACGATAGATTATGGCTTGGTTTGACAGCAGATCAGACTACTCGTTGTTGAGGCATTGCTGTCTACTCTGAATAAACATTAGTTAATTTCGCAACCTTTTCACCCCAATTCGTTCCTCACACATGGATTCCTGGTTGGGATCACCAAATTATTATTTTTCTGCTGCACCATAGGGGTGCCGGCGATCCAACAGAAAGTTGTTTCGATTCGTATGAAATGCCCGCACGCAAAACTACTAAGTCTTCCAAGTCTGAGCTATTATCGGATATGGAAAACATGATGGCACAAATGAGGACAATGCTCCACCAAATATCTGAGGCGCTAGCTCCAAGGGAAGAGGTTGTGTATGATGTTCCTAACTTCAATCCTGAGGACCATGATATTGTCATCAACCACCTTTATTTAGATGATAGAAGTCAGCAAAAGTTTGGAACCAGAGATCATGGGGAGGAATTGAATATGGCTGAAGTAGTCTCTGATCCAATTGGTGTAGCAACAAACATAGGTTTAACAGTAGCAACTGACACAAAGCTTCAACCGATTTTGAGTGAAAGTGTAAAGGAGCCAATACACTTTTTGGCCATAGTTGGGAAGGTGCCAACCAAAGAGGTCGAAGAGTTCATTTCATTCTCATTCGATGATAGAGGGAAATCTCAAGCAACTAAAACCTCACACGACATGGAGCGGAGGAAGCTTGAGGTAATAATACCTTGAAAAATAATTAGGTGTTGGCTCAGATTTGGTACCAAATGGCTCGTGATGTGGATGTCGTATTGGTAGAAAAATAAGGTAATATCAATGGAATCAATCGAAGAGGTTGGTTTGGATATATTGATAGGGGAACAATTTTAAAATCAAAGTGTCAAAACCAACTGGAAGTTCTTCTATGGTGGCGACATGGATCACCCCGATTTTTAAAGAACCTCTATTTTTTGTTTTAAATTTTGTTTTATACTTTTTATTTATTTATTTATTTTTAGTATTAATCTTATTTGTGTTTAGCTCTGTTCCATAACAGGTGTAAATATCACAGAGTGACAGAACCGAAAAATTGAAGAAGCTAGAAGCTCGGTTCCATGTCGCGACGTCGCACCTTGATTTCGCGACATCCAAAATAGAACATCACATTGCAACATTGATGGGATTTAACTGTTGGTTGTGCTTTAATTCTTTTACATTGAGGGCAATGTATATGTTCTAAATTGTGGGGGAGTACATAGGATTTCATATTTGGTTTGTGAGTTTTATTGGATTTTTTGTAATTATTTAATATACGAAAAATAAATTGTTTTGGTTTTTATTGCATGGTGCTTTGATTATATTAATACTATGAATAATGGTTGAAAGTAATACAGTGTGTAATGATCTATTTCAAGCACGAAACTATTTATTGATATGAGATAAATTGATTATTTTTAAGGAAAATTAATTAAGCTACTTAGTTAAATTGCATGATAGATTAGAAGAAACTATGTAAGAATTATTAATTTGATGCCATATAAGATAAAATAATTATAAATATTTTTAGATACATGAGTGATTGAATTGATTATTATTCTTTGGTTTAATTCGAAGCATGACATAAATTATATATTGTAGGATACTCAGGGATGACCTAAGGAATTGTTTGAATAGTCAATTATCAAATGGCCATACCTTAATGCTATGAATCCCTAGTCTCCTTATTTGAGGCTAATAACTTCTTTTTGATGAAATGACCATATGGAAGCCATAAACCGAAATTTAAACTTACTTGAACTTTCCCTTATCTTTGGTCCATTATTACATTACGAAATAGACATCAGACCATAGATATTGAGGGTTTAGGTAGAAACATCTTGGAGGTTTCAAAATAAAAGTAAGCGAAAACGTAAGAAACGATACAATATAATGAATATGGGACTCGTAAAAGTATGCACTTAAATGAAAAATTAGGTGAGGAAACAAAAGTATTGTGAAGGTTAAAAGCAAAGTGAGTGAAATAAAAGCATGGAACGAGTTAAAAGCAATGTGTGTGAAAATAAGGAAATAATTAGAATGTCATCAAATACAAATCACAAGTATGATTAGGACCCTTTTTCATTCAGAATGCACTAAAACTTACAAAGCTAATTATATTCAGGAATATTGTGTTGTGTCTGTATATTTAATATTCAGAGATAAGGAAGGGGAGAGAAGGAGAACTAAGGATGTGAGCTCTAAAAAGATAAAATTAGGGGTGAAAAGGAAACAATATCATGTGCCTAACTATTTCTAGTGTTTGAACCATTTTGAGCCATAATCCTATTAACTTATACTGTCCTAAGCCTCAAAACGTGACGAGCCTAGAATACCCATGTGACTTAAGAATTCTCGTTACATAATCTTCCAGAATTACTAACAATTGAATTGTATGAATATTTATTGGTTCGCATGATTGTATCTACTACTCATCTGTATGATTTAGATTGATGGTGATAGATTAAACATTTGGTCATGGGAATTACTTCTAAGATTGTTAGTAATGTAACTTTGTAAACTAATACAAATTCACTTTAAAAAATTCTCAAGTTATCGAGGTATCAAAATTAATTTGTATATTGTAAACTCTAAATTGTGTTGGGTTTTTCTAGTCATTTTTACCACCTTTTTACTTAAAAATAACATTAATCCTGAGCGATTATTAATGAATTTAGTGAATTTTGCTTAAATCTTAATCATGGACATGAATTTTGGAATATGCAAATTTATGCTTTATTATATGAATTTTTTGCATAAATTAAATCATTTTCATGTTATTTATTAATGTGCTATATTTTAATAATGCAGTGGGACTGTGAGGTGATATAATATGGAGCTCAATACAATTATTGCATGGACATGAACCAATACACCCTACTTGGCAAACCAAGCGAAATTGGGTCATAAGGATGTTAATTTGACCAATTTTAAGTGATGATACATGGTTGACCTTTCTAATTATTTATTGGGTCATAAAATCGTCCAACAAAGGGGAATCAAGCCCAAATTTTGCACAAGCCTATGGCTGCCAAAAATTCTACTTTGGGACAATTAATTGGAAGTCCCTATACTTTGAAATCATTAAAAATCAGCACATGAAGATTGCTCAAGAAACTGTCCACCCAATGGCTAAATTTAACATTATTCCATGCTTAAATCAAGTAACCAAGTCACCCTCATTTCCAATTGTTATGGTCGGCCATTAATGGGAGAGAACCAAGGGGTCTTTGATACCATTTTTAGTAAATTCAGCTATCAACTTCAAGTATAAATATCACACTCCTCTCACCTTTTCATTCATCCCTACATCCTTTACTCATATCCCTTAATCCTTAAAATCATCCCTCATTCCTTCATTCATTACTCATCCATTCAATTTTTTTTCTTTCATTTTCTTCCTTCTTTCTATGCCTAGCACCCCAAACTTCCCTTAAGTTTTAGCCACCAAAACTGTGATAAGGTTGTCTTTTGGGCTGGCACCTTGAGGAGCAATTACTAAAGGAGCAACATGAGGATCAGAGGAAAACGTCTTCATTTGGAGTTCGCAAGAGTACTGATTTGAGCGAAGTTTATTCTTCCTTTACTTTGTTATTTTGATTTAATCATGTTTGCAACGTGCTTTATGATCTTTTCATCAACAATGGTAGCTTAAATCCGTTGAGCTAGGATGATTGCATTTATTCAATGAAGTTTGTTAAATCATGTTTATAGTGTTTATGCCTCAGTCCATCATGTTTTTAATTAAATTCAAGTATATTTTTCATTCATACGTGATTGGGTGCATTGGAATTAGCTGAGTGATCCTAACCAGACGACGGCTAATGGGCACAATATTTGAAAAGTGCGTGCTTAATTTAGATCTTGGTCTAATTTTTTGTTTTATGTGGTTAAATTGTTTCAAACCTGATCCGTCCCTATTACTTCACATGAATTCTAAGAAACCCTTAGTTTAATATGGTTAGTAAAATGCATGTTTCACTATGTAAAATATTTTGAAATGACTTAATTTGATTTCCAAACTCATAAAAGATCGAGTTACCATGGAATGTTTTCTTACCATTGTTAAACATGAGGAAAATGACCTTAGTTGAAAGATGTAATTATCCCTGCCTATTCATGCTATTGATTATTGAATTTTGTGTCTTTGCTGCTAAATTCATTTCATACATCTCATTTAATCCTTGGCATTTAGATTAAATTTCATTAGGGATCATCTTGCATTTAGATAGCTTAATCATCATCACTCAAAATATTGTGTTTTTATCACCAAATTGTTAACTTTAATCTTACAAAATATTGATTAACATACACAGTCCCTGCGGAAATGATAACTCTTTTACTTATTACTTGATAACGATTATGTACAATTGCACAAACTGAGCGTTACAAGTTTTTGGCACCGTTGCTAGGGAATGTTGCCTTAATCATTTTTGTAAAATTATTCTTTTGAATTTGGTTTTTATTCCATATTTATCTAACTTCCAACCTTACTAATTTATTCTTTTTTATTTATGTTTTTGTTGTGATTTATTTTTAGGTGTTTGTGAGCGTAGATTGAATTATTGATTTCCTACCTGTAAACCTTGAAATCAAGCGAACGTTTAGACAGAGGAGACGTGGAAGATCAACTCAAAGACAAGCAGAGATGAAACTTGGAAATCAAAATAATGGATAAGGAAATAAAGTCAGTCATATGCGCAATCCCATCCTTATTGTTGATGACAGGGATCGTGCCAGAAGATAGTACGTTGTGCCCTTGTTCAATTAATTAAATTTGGAAATTAGGAGACCATAGATTAAGGCTCCACAATTTGAATTGAAACTAGTGTTGTTTCAAATCCTCCAAATGGTGGGCCAATTCAGTGGTATGCCCATGGAAGATCCATACATTCACCTTTGATTATTCATGGAGGCGAGCGATTCATTTAAGATATTCGGTATGATGTAAGATGCATTGAGGTTGAAGTTGTTTTCATACTCATTGCAAGATTGAGTGTGAGCAAGGCTTAATTCGTTGCCACCAAGTTCAATATCTACATGACAAGAATTAGCAGAAAGATTTTTGGTTAAGTATTTCCCACCTAGCAAAAACGCTAAGTTGGAAAATGAGATAATTACTTTTCAAGAATTGGAGGACGAATATCTGTACGAGGCATGAGAGAGATTCAAAGAATTATTTCTTAAGTGCCTTTATCATGGGATTCCACACTGCATCCAGTAGGAGACATTTTATAATGGTCTCAATGCACACACAAGATTGATGGTAAATGCTTCTACGAATGGTGCTCTCTAATCGAAGTCTTATAATGAGGCTTACGAGATCATTAAAAGGATCGATAGCAACATTTATCAATGGCCAACAAATCGCAAAACTTCTAGAGTGCATGAAGTGGACACGCTGGCATCACTCTAAGCTCAAATATCTTCTATTTCTTCAATGTTGAAACAGTTTACCGTTAATGGTTCTAATAATTTTGCAGCTTAATCACCAAGTCAATTCGAGGTTATTTCCTACATATATTGTGGGGATGGTTTGAAAATTGTCCATCAAATCTTGAGTCAGTATATTACGTAGGGAATAAACAACAAAGTAGAAGTGGGCATGGACCACATTCCAACTTCTACAATCCTTCATGGCACAATCATCCGAAATTTTCTTGAGTAATCAAGGAAATGGACCGAACATTACTTACATGCAACATAGACCCAACCAATCCTAAGGATTGAACCAACAACCTCTAAAACCACAACAAGTTGAGTCATCTAACAGTTTGGAGAACTTGTTGAAGGCGTATATGGAGAAGAATGATGCATTAATCCAAAGCCACGCTGCAATACTAAATAATTTACAAAACCAAATGGGTCAGTTAACTATGGAGGTTTGTAACCGATCGTAAGGAACCCTACCAAGCGATACAGAAAATCTAAGAAATTTATGTAATGAACATTGCAAGGTAGTTTCCTTACAATGTGGTAAGAATTTGAATTCCAAGAAGGTTGTGATTGAAGATGAACCTACTGAGAAGGAGGAAAGTCAACCATTATTTGAAATTCTTGGACCAGTAGAGCCAGAACGTACAAAGCCTGATAAGGTAAGATTTAACCTAGTAAATTCTAATAAGCTAACATCTTCTCTTGATGTAAATTTATCTATTCAGAAAGTTGTTTGATTCAACCCAAATTTCCATCACCTCCATATCCTCAAAAGTTCCAATCAAACAAGAAGAAACAAGAGGTGCAATTAAAGAAGTTTTTGGACGTTCTAAAGAAACTTAACAATAATATCCCATTGGTGGAGGCTTTAGAGCAAATGCCCAATTATGTGAAGTTCATGAAAGAAATCCTGTCCAAGAAGAAAATACTTATTGAGCATGAGACAGTCGCTTTAACGAATGAGTGCAGTGTGTTCTTACAGAACAAGCTTCCTCTGAAACTGAAAGACCCTAGAAGCTTTACTATACCCTGTAATATTGGAGAATCTTACTGTGGTAAAGCTTTTTGTGAATTAGGAGTGAGCATCAACTTGATGCCTAAATCTATTTGCAAGCAGTTAGCAATAGGTGAAGTAAGACCTACAACTATGACATTTCAGTTGGCAGATCGATCTTTAGCATACCCAGAAGGAAAGATCGAGGATGTTTTAGTAAGAGTAGATAATTTAATTTTGCTGTTGATTTCATTGTCTTAGATTCTGAAGTAGATAAGGAATTGTGATCATCCTAGGGAGACCTTTCCTAGCTATGGGGAGAACGTTAATAGAGGTGCAAAAAGGAAAACACACCATGAAAGTTCAAGACGATCATGTAACATTTAGTGTTCTGAAAGTAACAAAGTTTCTTGATCCAATAGAGGAATGGTCAGTGATGGAAAAGCTTGAAAGCTTAGTTTCTATGGAATGGGAGAATAATTTTAAAGACCCATTGGAGAACACTTTAGGGTCTCAACCATTTGAAGATGAAAAAGGTAATGAAAATATGGCTTTGATGGAAGCCAATTCGAGGGATTATGTTCAACCAGCATGGTTTGAACTACTTGAATTTGAAGTTCGAGATTTTGTGCAACCCAAGTTTTCAATCGAGGAACCACCCAAACTCGAACTTAAGGTACTTCCTTCCCATTTGAAATACATTTATTTAGGTACATGTTCTACTTTGCTTGTGATTTTTAAGTAAAACTGATAGAACAACAAAAGGAGCAACTAATTGTTATTTTATAGAAATTTAAAAGGGCAACTAGTTGGACCATAACTGATATTCGAGGTATAAGGCTTTCTTTCGATATGCATAAAATTGTTTTAGAGGAGGGAGAAAGAGCTATGATTAATGGGCAAAGGAGACTCAACCCTTATCATAGAAGAGGTAGTTTGAAAGGAAGTGATCAAATGGTTAGATGTAGGAATTATCTATCCCATCTCAGATAGTTCATGGGTAAGTCTGGTACAATGTGTACACAAGAAAGGAAAAACTACGATTGTTGAGAATGAATGTAATGAGTTAATCCTGATAAAAACTGTCATAGGTTGGATAACCTGTATTGATTACAAAAAATTGAACAAAGCCACTCGGAAGGATCATTTCTCGTTGCCTTTTTTGAATCAGATGTTGGATTGACTAGCAGGTAATGAATATTACTATTTTTTAGATGGATATTTAGGATATAACGAAATAGTTTTAGCCTTAGAAGACCAACATAAAACCACTTTTACTTGCTCGTATGGTATGTTTACTTTTAGGCGAATGTCTTTCGGTTTATTTAATGCACCTACCACATTTTAGCGATGCATGATGGCAATATTTACTGATATGATACAAAATTTTGTTGAGGTTTTCATGGATAGTTTTTCTTTTTTGGTAATACTTACGATGTTTGTTTGAGTAATTTGGTTAAGGTACTAAAGAGATTCGAGGACACAAATCTTGTCCTTCACTCGGAGAAATTCCATTTTATGGTTTTAGAGGGAATTGTCTTATGACATAAAATTTCCAGAAATAAGATCGAAGTCGATAAAGCAAAAATGGACGTAATTAAGAAATTACCACTACTAGTTAGTGTGAAAGGAGTTTGAAGTTTTTGATTTCAACAAAGCATGTTTAAAAGCTTTTGAATAGTTGAAAAATCGATTAATTTAAGCCCCAATAATTGTTACACCTAATTGGAACTCACTTTTGAGTTAATGTGCGATGCAAGCGACTTCGTTGTTGGAGCTGTGATGGGGCAAAGAAGGAACAAAGTATTTCACACTGTCTACTATGCAAGCAGAACTTTAACAAGAGCCCAGTTTAACTACACAGTAACTGAAAAAGCTCTTTTCTATAGTCTCTTTTCTTTTGACAAGTTTTGTTCTTATCTCATAGGTATGAAAGTCATAATATTTACTGACCATAAGACCATTAAATACTTAATCACGAAGAAAGATGCTAAATCGAGGTTGATTCGAGGGATACACTTACTCTAAGAATTTGACCTTGAGATCCAAGATAGAAAAGGTGTTGAAAATCAAGTAGCCGATCATCAATCAAGATTGGAATGAAATGAGGTAACTCATTCACTTGTTCCATGGAATAGCCCGTTTTCTAGTGGTGTAGAAAACAGTGGTTTCAAGGCCACCAAATTCAATGAGTAAGTTTAGTAAATATTATTATTTAATATTTATGAGTCAAATATGGTTTTAAAAAGGCTTTTGATTTGATAATTTATGTTATATAAGTGAGTTATTAAGTTCAAGTGGTATGACCCTAAGGTCAAGTGGTTTTAGAAAATGAGGTATCTAGATCTCGTTTCTATAAACCAAGTTGTAAATATTTTTATAAATATTTACGAAATGTCATTAAGGTGGTAGTAAAGTTTCATTGAAAAATTTTAACATTTTGATAGTTAATTAATTAAAAATGACTAAATCATAAAAATTGAAAAAGTTAATCGCTATTAGTTTAAAGGTGTTAAATTGATTAAAGAATTAAAATTGGGTGACCTTAATGGGTAAATTACCTATTCTTTACTTGGTGGATGGTTAAAGCTTCATTTTCTTTTAATTTTATGTGTTTTATATGTTATTATATTATTATGAAATGATAAAAATAAAATAAAGGTTAATAAAATAAGAAAACATAATAGTTTTCTTCCCCCATTTGGTTTTTTCCATCACCGAACCACCATGGGAGAGTTTTAAGTTCAGCCAACCATGTTTCTTTGCATGTAAGTCCTTGAGCTACCAATTTCTAATAATTTTGATGTTTTTGAGGTCGTTGCAACTAGGTCTAGTTAGCCCATATTTTTTATTTTGAAACTATTAAAGATTTTGAATGTTTCTATTGATGAATCTTGTGATTTTTTGTGTTAAATGATGAATTTAAAATGTTGATTGACAATTACAAGTATTTTGTTAAGTGATTTTTGATGAATTTATCGATTAGGGACTAAATTGTTAAAACAGTAAAATACAAGGATTTGATGTGAAATTAATACAAATGTGGGCTATTTTGGGTACCATGAACATTTGACTAAGCTTAAATTTGGAAAAAATGGTTTGCATATTTTAGGCTCAGGGACTAAATTGAATTAAAGTAAAACTTTAGGGGTAATTTTCTAAAAATTTAAAAAATTACTAAATTGCATAAAATAAAATATTTTACTCTCTAAATTATTAGATTGAATGAAATTATTAATTTAGATCAAGATCGGATGGAAAATCAAGGAGAAGGGAAAATTACCAAGATGCCCTCGTACTTTGACATTTCTGCAATTTAGCCAGGTAAGTTCGTATAAACTATAAACACTTAAATGTGAGTTAAACTGATTATTTAATGTGCTATTCTATTGCACATGATTTAATGTATAGATGTTATTATTCAATTTATTATGTCATGAAACGATATAAATTCAACGACGTACGACAACTATCGAGCCCCATTTGAACCTTAGGAATTCATAAGATATAAATGACATTTCATTAGGGTTTACATGATTCGGTTGCTGGTCTTGGATTTCCTACCGATAGCTGAGGTCTGGCATGTGTTGCGGATACTCCACAGCTCGTGTGAGCAGCATTGTGTAGCTACATTTCGACCCACAGCTCGTATGAGTAGGCCCATTTTCATAGCTCGTGTGAGCAAACTTATTCACAGCTCATCTGAGCATATATGTACATGAATTGACGGATTACAGTTATATGAGTTAGCACACTTTGTGTGAGCTATCTCGGGTATCCAACGACATTCTATTTGGTTCAACGGGCATGAATTGGAAAGGAAACGATAAATGTTCAATATGAGAAAATACTTGTATACATGAAATATTTTGAAATGATGAGATACATGGTAAGGATGTTATGTTATGAAGGATGTTATAACCAAAGGAATCAAATTCAAGTATAGTGGTTATCCATGTTGAATTCATGTGAAATATGTTCAAGTATGCTAACATGTGTTGTTGTTTGGTGCTTAAGCATGTGCCAAGCTATTGGTTGGATTGTATTATGTTTACTTATAAGTTATGCATTGAAATGGTAAGTGCCCAAATGGAAATATGCTTACGTTCATGAAAGAATGAGAAGGTTTCAATTATGTAATTTCTTATGAAATGGTTTATCTCGTGGTTAATTCCAAAAGAGCTATGTTCAAATGCACTAGCTTGTGGCTATGTTTGATGATATGCTTATGTCTTGTATGTTATGCATATGAAACAAGTGTGGAAAGGTAATGAAACAGTAAGTTCATACTTGAAGTGTAAAATGATGAAAAAAGGAAAGAGGAGTTGAATTGATGTTGTTATTTAAGATAAAGAAAGTAAATGCAATGGAAAGTAATGAAATGCAAACAAAAATAAGAAAATTTGAAAGGGTTTAAGTTTTATAAAATCCTACTATGCTAGGGATGATATGTATATGTGATGTTGTGGATCTATTCACTTTGTGAGTTGTTGAATATGGTTTCATGAATCTTGCGGTATTGGTAGAGGATTATTCTTGGTATGTATAAATTTCATATTTGAAATGGATTGATATGACTAAATTTTATACGAGCTAACTAAGCAGTCATTGCTTACGTAGTTGTTTTTCCTTTACTTTTCAGATTATCGGAAGCTTGATCGGGTTGGAAGCTAGTCGAAGATCCATCACACTATTTATCGATTGTATCGGTAGATTTCTACGCTTTGGTCACAGTTATAATGGCATGTATAGGTGGACTATGTCTAATGTTTAATTAATGAGTTTGGTATATATATGTCATTTTGGTTGATGATTATGGCACGAAATGTTACCCTGGATTTGAGGTACTTAAGGTACTACTGATAGCTTGTTTGTTGTGGTTAATATGGTCAAATTGGTGTATGTTTTGAAATGACCAAAATTGGTATGGTTGTTATGTATCAATTATGTTATGTTTTGGCATGAAAACAAGTTAAGTGATAATTGGTTAAATATGCACATCTATAAGTGTTTTGGTTGATGTTATAACCACTATGTTTTGGCTTGTAATTATGGTATATATATATGTAATCTTATGATGGTTGATTTTATAGTCTTTATGATCCTAAATGATGGATTTAAAATGTGTGTAATGGACTATTCTTTGATATGGTTGAATATGGTCATTTTGGTATTTGGAATGTAGTGGACATATATGGCTAATGGTGCTAAATGTTAAATGGCTAATTTTTTTTGGTGTGAATTTAATAGGTAAATAAAGTGGTAAGTTTTGGCATAAACTTAGTTATAAGTTGATTGAAATTTTGGCTAAACCATGCATATGGCTATACATGTTTAATTGTTGCGATTGAGGTATCTTTTGGGCATATAGGTTGTATACACATATACCTTATTGGTTTACCTTATGGATGCATTATTTGGTGCATTTTTAATGATTGTTTACATGTGGAAAATTGGTTGTAGGTGTGTGCATGATTGGGTGAGAAAAATGGCTTGGAAATGACCTATTTTTCGTCCACACCACTAGGGACACGGGCGTGTGTCTTAGCTCTGTGTGACACACGACCATGTGACACGGCCATGTGCCCCCTGTAGCTTTTAAAAGTGATACGAGTCATAAAGGCCCAATCCAAGTTCAAGAACGTGATGGGCTCACATTGCCACAAGGCCCAATAACGAGATCAAAGGCCCGACAAATGCGGTCCAAACTAAATGGGACCATTCAAGAGCTTGTTAGCAAGGCCTTAGATGCATACACGAGAGAACAAGAAAATCAAGATTCACTTTCTTGTTTTCAAGAAAATCAAGAAACCGAATCTTGGCCCAATTTTGCTGTTCGAAGAGATTTCAAGAATCAAGAAAATCAAGATTTCAAATCTTGGAAATCTTGGTCCAAGAAACCAAATCTTGCAGCCAAAACGCATTGGATCTCCATTACGAGCGTCAATGACCCAATTTTGGTAGGAGATGGATCACGAGCCCAAATTCTTGAAGGCGAGGCCCAATAACCAAAATCCAGCCCAATCAAGAAATTTCTTCATACTTAGTTGAAAATCAGGCCAAAATGTCAAAGGGCCCAATTTGTAAACATCTTACTTGTTTAATTTAATTTTTTAATCTTTAGGAGCATTACATGTAAAATTCGGCCCAAAACAGCCCATAAAAGTGCATGGCCGAATTTACCTTGTTATTTTATTAATTAGGTTTAATTTTTATTAGTTACTTGTGAGGTTAGGATTTGTTGGAGGCCTATATAAGCATTGGCCAGCCACCCTTTGTAAAAACATCTTATTATTATTTTTTTCTATCAAATTTCAGATTTGTTGAGTGCAGAATTTTCTTTGGGGTTTTCTCCAAGAATTCTCTCTTGACTTTTCTTTAGAAGTTGTTTTAACAATCTTTTGATTGTGGGAGCCATCTTCAACCTTCTTCTTGCCATCGATATTCTTTGGAGGGGAGATTAGAGCCGTTTGAAGGAATTTGTGAATTCTTTCGGGAATTCAAGGGTTCTTAGGACTTTTCTTTATTTCTTGCTGTTTCGATTTGTTTCTTTATTCCTACTTGTGCCGATTCATCATCTAATATTTTGCTGTTCTTGTTTGTGTTTCAGCCTTGATTCAAACTCCAAGAACTCTTCATTTAATCGGTTCTTTTTTTTGGCCACATATAGTCGACTCAAAATTCCCTAAAATTTAGGGTTCTTGCCGTTTTCTATTTCTTCTTGTTGGGTGAAATTCGGCTGCTGGAATTTGGGCAATTCATATTGGGTGTTCAATTGGACCGAATCGCAACTTAAATTCACTTCTTGAACTGTTCAATTTCACCTATTTCTTTCTTTTCTTTTTTTTGCCGCCCAAATCCCTAATCTTCCAATTAAAAATCTGATTGTTTCAATCTACTAACGGTTTTGGTGTTCTTGGCAGATTCGGCTTGTGGGATTTCACTATTGGAGTTCGACTTCATCTTCTTGAACTCCGAATACATTTATTCATTCGTTCTTTGTTCCTTGCTGCTCATTTAATTGAATTTGGGGATTTAATTTCAGATCTGATTAGTTTAATCTTGTTCTTTGTTTTAATTTTCAGATCTGTTCGTTTAGAGCTTTCGTAGGAGTTTCTCGTGACTTGGCAACTCGATCTTGTTCCGCGCGCAACCCCATATCATTTGGTATCAGATTTTGGGCGTTTTGGGTGTTCTTGGTTTATTTCTAAACTGATCTCTATTTTTTAAAGCACAAACAGCAGTTTTACCCAAAAAAATTGTTCAAAAAAAATTCATTTGAGTGGGTAAACGTTGTCCGATTGATCTGAAATTTTACATACATATTTGTGGCACTGTGATTGAATATAAAAAAATTATTCCCGCAAAAAAATCAGTCAAAAAAGTCAAAAAATTGAAAAAATACGAAATCCAATAAAAATTTTAAAAAATATTCAGCGGGTTGAATTTGGTGCCCAAAATTTCCAGATCAAAAATTCAATATATAAGGACACTCCAGATTTAATTTCGTGATTTTTGGAGATCGGGAACACCTCGAACGAAGTTGTCAAGTTACTCCGCAGTTTTTCGGGTTTTCTGTTTTCAGCAATTTTTATTGATTCTTAACTGTAGGTTTTCATTTGTTTCCCTTTACTCTTCCTTTACGTTATCTAACACCTTCTTGTTTCTTGTGTTAGTAGGATTTAAACGTGTGCACAACTTCTTCCTCGGTGCAACACGAATCAATTGGTGTCTCGTCAGTTTTTGGCATCCTAGTGCAAATTAGGATTCTTTGGTAGTTTGGTTCACACTCTCTAATTGGTTGATATAAACTCTGATAAAGAACTCACAAGATTGAATTCGACCTCATTGAGAATTTGATTTTTTCTTTTTGAGTGATTAACGGTGAGGTTTGATAACTTTTATTTTTGAGTGTTGAGTGTTTTGCAGGTTTTAAAAAAAAATGTCTACAGGTGATAATACTAGTGACATATTTAAAAAATTCCAACAACAGTTGGACGAACAGGCTGCTGCACTTCGAGCGTTGACTGCTACTATCAATGAGGTGCGGTTGAATCAAGAGCCTCAATATCAAGATCAAATTAAAGATGATGTGGATAACCAGCCTCCTGCTCATAGGCGCGCTCCTCGGTGTGTCCCTAGAACTGATTATGATCTTCATGATCGTGGACAACCCTCTTTGGCAAAACCAAAGAGCGAGCAGCAACGAGAACATCTCTTTCATACTCGCTGCCATGTACAAGGTAAGCTTTGTAGAGTTATTATTGATGGTGAAAGTTGCTCGAACGTAGCCAGCACGACGATGGTGGAAAAGCTTTGCTTAACCACTACCAAGCATCCACGACCTTATCAACTACAAGGGCTTAGCAACGAAAGCCAATTTAAGGTCACTCAACAAGTGCGCATCGCCTTTTCTATCGGTAAATATCAAGACGAAGTCATGTGCGACGTAGTACCCATTCAAGCCTGCCATTTATTGCTAGGAGAACCATGGCAACTAGATCGAAAGGTCACTCACGATGGTCGTACCAATAGGTATTCTTTCAAGTATCAAGGAAGGAAAATCACCTTAGTTCCGCTCACTCCGGAACAAGTCCATAAGGACCAAATCAAACTGAAAAATTCTGTTAAAAAAAGTGAGGAAAAAGAAAAAGAGAATGAAAAAGAGAAAAAGAGATTGAGAGTGAAAAAGAAATTGAAGAAAGAAGAGAAAATGAATTAGAAAAAGAAACAAAAGAAAAAGACGTGGAAAGGGTAGTGAGGAATGTTTCCACTAACCAAGATATGGATTTTTCTTGTGTTGCTACTTTTCAGGTTCCCGAAAGATCGAAAGATAACTTTCAACTTCAATACCTCTCAAATGAAAGACGCTTTCATACGATCAACTTAGGCAAAGATGAAATCACACTACATGATCCCGAAGGTAAGCGAGGTAAGGAAATTTTAGAAACCGAGTCCAGTGCAGATTTGAAAATTATTGATAAAACTTTTGGTGACTTAGTTCTTAAAAGATTCCCTCATTTTGATCCGATTAATTGTTACTCTTCGATTGTGGTTGATAAAGTCATTATGAAAAGAAGCGTGATTTGTTATTCTCTTGATTTACCTTGTGTAAAATCCTCGAATTTGTCCAAATCTGTTTTGGAGAATAAGGTAACGAAATTTTCCAAATTTGTTTTCAATTTATATTCGTGCCTTAGACAGTTTATGTGGTTGTACATGAAGTTTGAGTTCCATTTGACAAAGGTTAACTCAACAACGGAGATTCGACTACACTATGCCCCCGATGAACGAAGGTTTGTTTTAAATGAAAAAGGTAAAATCGACCCTTATTCTTTTGCTTATCAAGGTAAGATGCTTGAAACCTTTGAAACACTTTTGTACTCCTCGGATAGCGACAAAGATCGTGTTGATGAACACTTAGATCGAAACGTGCTTGACTGTCCTATTTTATTTATTGATGATAAATCTATTTTGATGGTTGAGAAAAAGATTCTTGTTTTTGATAATGCATGTGTGAGTGAATCTATAGACCGTCGATTAAGGCATGGTAATCTGAATCTGTCCATTCACATGCGTTATACCTGTTCTATTATGCTTATAATTGGACTACAAGCTTGTTTCCGTTGCTATTTACTATTTCATGGCTATTCTTTTCAGTGGACTCAATTGCCATTAGTCCCATTCGATCGAGGAAAGTCGAGTTCATTTGATTTTTTAGATTCGAGGACGAATCTTTTTGAGGAAGGGGGGAATGATACGAGTCATAAAGGCCCAATCCAAGTTCAAGAACGTGATGGGCTCACATTGCCACAAGGCCCAATAACGAGATCAAAGGCCCGAAAAATGCGGTCCAAACTAAATGGGACCATTCAAGAGCTTGTTAGCAAGGCCTTAGATGCATACACGAGAGAACAAGAAAATCAAGATTCACTTTCTTGTTTTCAAGAAAATCAAGAAACCGAATCTTGGCCCAATTTTGCTGCTCGAAGAGATTTCAAGAATCAAGAAAATCAAGATTTTAAATCTTGGAAATCTTGGTCCAAGAAACCAAATCTTGCAGCCAAAACGCATTGGATCTCCATTACGAGCGTCAACGACCCAATTTTGGTAGGAGATGGATCACGAGCCCAAATTCTTGAAGGCGAGGCCCAATAACCAAAATCCAGCCCAATCAAGAAATTTCTTCATACTTAGTTGAAAATCAGGCCAAAATGTCAAAGGGCCCAATTTGTAAACATCTTACTTGTTTAATTTAATTTTTTAATCTTTAGGAGCATTACATGTAAAATTCGGCCCAAAACAGCCCATATAAGTGCATGGCCGAATTTACCTTGTTATTTTATTAATTAGGTTTAATTTTTATTAGTTACTTGTGAGGTTAGGATTTGTTGGAGGCCTATATAAGCATTGGCCAGCCACCCTTTGTAAAAACATCTTATTATTATTTTTTTCTATCAAATTTCAGATTTGTTGAGTGCAGAATTTTCTTTGGGGTTTTCTCCAATAATTCTCTCTTGAGTTTTCTTTAGAAGTTGTTTTAACAATCTTTTGATTGTGGGAGCCATCTTCAACCTTCTTCTTGCCATCGATATTCTTTGGAGGGGAGATTAGAGCCGTTTGAAGGAATTTGTGAATTCTTTCGGGAATTCAAGGGTTCTTAGGACTTTTCTTTATTTCTTGCTGTTTCGATTTGTTTCTTTATTCCTACTTGTGCCGATTCATCATCTAATATTTTGCTGTTCTTGTTTGTGTTTCAGCCTTGATTCAAACTCCAAGAACTCTTCATTTAATCGGTTCTTTTTTTTGGCCACATATAGTCGACTCAAAATTCCCCAAAATTTAGGGTTCTTGCCGTTTTCTATTTCTTCTTGTTGGGTGAAATTCGGCTGCTGGAATTTGGGCAATTCATATTGGGTGTTCAATTGGACCGAATCGCAACTTAAATTCACTTCTTGAACTGTTCAATTTCATCTATTTCTTTCTTTTCTTTTTTTTGCCGCCCAAATCCCTAATCTTCCAATTAAAAATCTGATTGTTTCAATCTACTTACGGTTTTGGTGTTCTTGGCAGATTCGGCTTGTGGGAGTTCATTCTTGGGAATCAATTTCGTGTTCTTGGTTTCAAAACCTCTTTCATAAGTGTTTCGTTCCTTGATTAGATCTTGCTGATTTTTAGGGTTCTTATTCCAGATTTTAATTTTTCCAGATTTAATCTCGTTCTTTGTTTGATTTCAGATCTGTTCGTTTAGAGCTTTCGTAGGAGTTTCCCGTGACTTGACGACTCGATCTTGGTCTGCGCGCATTCCTCTATCAAAAAGGTTGTAAGTCAAGTAGTTACATGGCCCAGCACACAGGCGTGTGGCGTAGCCGTGTGACCCAAGTCAAAGAGTTTCACGGGCATGAACACGGGCGTGTGTCCCTACTTCAAATGCCCACACGGCCTGGGACACGGTCATGTGTCTTAGTCGTGTGAGTCACACGGCCTGGCTACACGGCTGTGTGACCCCTGCAGTTTAAAAATTTTCATCGTTTTCTTAAAAATTCTATATGTTTCTGATTTAGTCTTGACTAGTTTCTAATGTGTTTTTAGAGCCTCGAGGGCTCGTATAAGGGACAATATGTATTTCATTGATTGATGTTGTGAACTAAATGTTTTAAATTTTTTATAGTTTTGAAATGTAAACTCCAGTAATACTCTGTAACATTATTCTGGTAACGGATACTGCTTAAGGGTGATA
Source organism: Gossypium hirsutum (assembly GCF_007990345.1). Taxonomy (NCBI): domain Eukaryota; kingdom Viridiplantae; phylum Streptophyta; class Magnoliopsida; order Malvales; family Malvaceae; genus Gossypium; species Gossypium hirsutum. Next base: position 20,403,742 of record NC_053440.1, on the reverse strand, counting down.
CATTCCAATTAATAAAAAATTTCTAGATGAGCATATCTTTGAGGTAAGTTGAATTCATGAAATACCTTGGTTTGTTGATTATGAAAAATATTTAGCATGTGGAATAATTCCTCGAGAAATGATATACCAACAAAGGAAGAAATTCCTTCATGATAGTCGGTATTATTTTTGGGAGGATTCGTTTTAACCCCTCAATTTACAAATTTCATAATTTAATCCTTAATAAGCATTTTTATCTAAAGTCACTTAGTAAAACATGATAATCTAACATCAAATATTTATTTTTCATCATCAAACAACAAAAAAATCAAACTATCATCAATTGTAACTCAAAAATTCATCAACCAATCCAAAAATTAAGGCATGGGCTTGCTAGAATACAAAGAAACGATCTCAAAAACATAAAAATCATCAAAAAAATTAAGCTCAAAACATACCTAAATCAAGCTCCCAAGTGTGTCGAACCTTAAAGCTTTCCAATGTCTTCTTTTTCTTTGAATTTCGACCAAACAAGATGAATATGCATGTTTTTTTACTTTATGTTTTATTTTATTAACCATTTATTAATCATTTACCAAATTAACCTTTATAATTTAACTTGAAAACCATATAATGCATGCCCAATGCCGTCCACTCATATATTCAATAACCTAATTTCATTTTAAGGACTTTAAAATCAAGAAACCATAGCAAATAAGTACTTTAATAACTAGAAAGCCACTATTGCATTTTATGCGATTTAGTCCTTTTATCAAATTAAAAAACCAATCGATAAAATTAAATCACAAATTTTTTACACATAACAAATAACATACTGTAATTACCAAAAATAATATTAAAATAATTTTACAACCTCAGATTTGTGGTTCTGAAACCACTGTTTTGATTTAGATAAAACCGGGCTCTTACAGAAGACTTATCTTGGACTCCTTAACTCTATTTATCCCTTCATGGGTGAATTCAAGCTTGTCCCATATTCCTTTTACACTGTCACACAAGGAGACTCTATTGTACTCATTCGAACCAAGAGCACAAAATAGACTGTTCATAGCCTTCACATTTAATTGCACTTTCTTGATATCATTTTCATCCCATTCGCTCTCTTCCTATGGGACAAAAACACCTTCGACCCTCTTTATTGGAATGGATGACCCATTAGTAACTATCCTCCAAACTTCATAGTCATTAGCTTGGATGATTAGCTTCATTCTTATTCTCCAATATGAGTAGTTGCTGCCATTGAATAGTTGATGCCTTGTGGTGGAATGCCCTTCTCCCAATATAGTGGAATTTTGCTTCGACGCCATAAAGGAAATTTATTGACTTGTAGCTTCTATCTTGAATACCTTGAGGATATTTTCTCTTGGTGGTAAAACTGTCTCTAGAGTTCTAGCTTTGATACTAATCGTTAGCTCGATGAGCAAACCGAAAATGCCAAGAGGGGGTGAATTACCCTTTAAACAATTTGGTGAAATTAAAGGCAAGAATGAAACAATGAATACAAAGAATTTTGAGTGGTTCAGCCCCAATTGCCTACACTACTACCTTAGCGTTCCACTACTAATGATTTTCCAAAATTCAATAATTTGTTCAACCTTTATGAACAAGGTTTAACCTTACAACTCCTTAAGATTTCTACCCAAAATATTAAGTTTCAAACCATCTCAAAGAGATACAAATAAGAAAAAAAAAAGAAACAATCCTTCCAAGATTAACTTGTTTGCAAATTGAAGCATAAATACAATAAAATAATAGAGACCAAACTCACAAATGTATGTAAGAAGAATATGAAAATTTAAGCTCTAAGGTTGTTCGATTGATGATTTTTTATTGAAAGTGATTTCTTGGATGTTGTAGGACTTTGAAGGATCGTATTTATACCCCCTAATAGATTTCCAACCGTTAAGGTTGTTGGTGTAGGTAATATGGTCGTTGGGGATGTAAAACCAGAGCATTTATTTCACTTGTAACTATGAGTATCAATACCTCCAAAAAGAGTATCAATATTTCTTATCATAAATTCTAATTCAGTGGCTGTTGGACTGAAATAATCGATACTTAAAAAAATATTTTATCGATACTTTCTAAAATAGGTATCGATATCGGATCGATACATCATAGGGTTTATGAAAATAGAATGCTATTATGGTATCATTTTTAAGAAAGGTATCGATTATTTTTATAAATTATCTATACTAGAAACATGGTATCAATAATTTTTAAGGTTTCTAAAAATAGAATACATTTTTGGTCTCAATTTTTCTAAGGGTATCAAATATTTCCAAAATTATTGACACCTGGCCATAAGGTATCAATACCTTTTTGCCTGTAGCAAATTTCACTTGTTTGAAAATAATTTTAAAATAATTTTAACTTTATTGAAATCATTTTGACTTGGTTAAAATCATTTGCACTTTATTTTAAAATTGTTTCAAAGTTTTATCTCTTAGACTTCAAATTTAAAAATTATTTTTCCAATTTTAACTTATATTCAAAAGCACTTTTAATTTTTTATATCAAAATCTTTTATCAAATAAAGCTTAGTTTAATAGTTGCTAAACAAATCACATAGATCAATACTAATTCAATGGTATTGATATTTCTCATAGATAGTATCGATACCAATTAGAAAATTGATACCAAATCAGTATCCAATTTTCCTACAAAAACTAAAGCTCAACAATTATTGATACAAATTCAAAATGTATTGGCATTTTTCACCCGAGTACCGATACTCGAGAAAGGGTATCGATACCAAAACAAGCTACTAACTTTCTACAGAGTCGAAATATCATGGAGGCATCGATACTAATACTTGATTATTGATACCTCTGCATAGGTGTAAACTCGAAATTATATAGGGTTTTTCTATATATTTTTACCACTTTTTTACTTAATAAATGAGTTTCTCTTAAGTTATTATTATTGAAATAAGTGAATTCTACTTAATTAGTAATTTTAGGCATGAATTTAGAAAGTATGTGAAATTATGCTTAATTACTTGATTTTCATGCATAGTTTACATTATTTCATGTTAATTTATTAATGTACGTATTTTTCACTATGTAGGAGTTCCATTGGAGACATTATTTAAAGAAACCATGGATATGTACAAGTTATCCATGTGGATAGCAAGACCATGGAATTTAGGGCATAAGGTTGACTACTTGACCAAATAATGAAGGTGATGAACGATGAACATGTCTACTAATTTTTGGACTGAAGAACCATCCAACAAGGGGAACTAAGAGCCCAAATTCAACACTTAAAAGGTGGTTGCCGAAGATATGTTTTGAGATAATTAATTGAAGGTCCTTACAATTGGGAAATAATTAAAATTCAACCCAACAACTTCTCTATTGAAACCGTCCACTCTATAGCTATCTTTAGTTTGAATTTGAAAATCAAAAGGAGAAGACTTGTCATCCCTTATTCCTTGAAGCATGGTCGGCCACATGAGAGGGGGAAGGAAGGAGATTCAAGCCTATTTTTAGTAAACTCAAACCTTACTTTCACCTATAAATACTTCATCACTCAACATTCCTCTCTCACTCACATCATTTTTCTCTCAATTCATTTTCCCCTTTTCTCTTGCATAGTCGTCCATCCCCTCTCCCATCTTTAGCCTTAAAACCTTTGTCAAAAGAACTTTTTAGCAAGCTACCTTCTAAACCCTTAGGAAAAAAAGCTTCAATCAGAACGGAGTAGCGCTTCAGCTAGAATAGATATGAAAGGTTGCTGAACTGAGTCTACTATTTCCTCTTGATTATTTATTTTAAAATGTTTGCTTTGAGTTTTATTTTTCTGACATCAACTACGAAGTTTTAATTCCTATCCGGTAGGACGATTATATTAATTTAATGAGATTTATTTAGTTCATGTTAACATGTTTTGTGCCTCAGTAAATTATGTTTTCAATTTATATCATGATGTATTTCATTCATACGTGATTGGGTGCACTCAGATTAACTGAGCGATCCTAACCAGATGACGACTAGTAGACGTATAATTGAAAAGTGCACTGCTTAATTTAGTTCATTAAAATCGACTAATTTAAGGTTCATAATATCTTTAGTGAGCCCTATTATCTTGCATGGTTTTTAGGTTCATGTAACTAAACTGTTGCAAACGTAAATGTCCTTGGGACCTTGCATAAATGCTAAGAAACCCTTAGTCTAATATGATTTCTAACATGCATATTTTAGTAAGTAAAAGATCCAAGAGGACTTAATTTGGTTTCCAAACCCATAAGAGATCCTGTTTCCATGGAAGTAATTTCGAACATGTTAAGCATGATGAAACAAAATTGAATTAATTAATATAATAATCCTAGACCATTTAATGTTAATTGTTTTTGTTGCTAAAGTCATTCATTCATACATTTAGGTCAATTGCATCTAGATTAGAATTGCATAGGGATCAATCTTTGCATCTAATTAATTTTACTTAGTTTAATCATCACCATTCAAATTATTGATTTTTTACATCAAATTGTGTAGTTATAATTTTACAAATATTTCATTAAGCTTATACAGTCCCTGTGGAGGCAATAACTCATTTTACTTATTACTTTAACGGTTGCATACACTTGCGTAAACACATTACAATCCGTTACAATAGGATAGCAAAAATAACACTAGAATAGGGAATTTATCACACCATACATATACTAAATCATCATGCAACTATAACTTCAAAATTCAGTATCAAAAGTATCAGAATTTGCAGTTTGATGCACCATTAATAATTTAAGCTAAGCAACCCAATGAACTAATATCAAACAACCATAATTCCAAAGAATAATAATATTGAGCAATACTCTAAAACATCATGGCAATTACACAACCAAAAGTTCTACCACATTGCATTGTTCCCACAGTGTAATATAACAACTACACTTATTCAATTACTAAGTCTAACTTGGATCACTCCCTTGAAAATTTCTACACCGTTCATTGCAACGTTAACAGTCTACAAAGGTTTAAAAAGAGTGGGTGAGCTTAAACAAGCTTAGTGAATGATCGGAATAACCACCAAATAGACATGCATTCTCATGTTAAGTGAAAACAACCAAAGCTAAATTATATACGCAATTTATTATGAGAGCATACCATCATATTCATGTAATTTTAATAAACTTATTTAGCTTATTATACACATGTTTATGCATACATCTCATGTCAAAATATCACATTTAATAAATCACAGTTAAATGATAACTTGGCACTTGAGGCTGTGAAACATAAAAGTGGGCTCTACTACCACACATCAGATACATGTATCTCCAACACACCAAATTGCTCGTAGAGCTGGAGATATCCCAAAAGCGTAGCATTTAGCTAACACTCTCCAACAAACCAACATACCTCGCTGAATGGAGCTTACCTTACATTCTCTTATCTCTACAAATTGTCTCGGGGCCTCAATGACCAAATCACAGAACACAGGAGTGAGTACTCAAAATCCTATGGCATGTCAACTATATCCAACGGTTTCAAGAGATCACAAGGCCAAAATAACCGTAAATACACACATTTAATTACTATTTTAACCTACATAATCTATGTTCCTAATCATCAATTCATATAAAAAATTTGTACAAAATACATACTTATCGTATTCACATTTATTTGCACTTTAAGTGTCACAACTATGCTCATTGATCCATCACATGTCCGACCATATATGTGTTCATTAAAATCAGTTTATCACATACAAGTATTCACACACATTACCTGTTAGATTAGCATCACATTCCACAATTCAAAACATATGTATTTACCATTTTCTACACGCTTTCACTGCACATCTGTATCACTAACACAACATCATCTTTCTCATTCAAAATGTTTAATATGCCCACAACTAACACATTCACAAGAGATATTACAATATACATCACATGCCACATTATCACAACTTAATACTCAATCTACTTCACACAATCACATACTTTGCAAATTAAACGAGGGGTATAAGAAAGCTTACACTCGAAACTTAGAGTAGGGGTTTAGGCTACTCTTAAACTCCCAATCAACACTATGAATTACGTCTACTAGCAATGATTCCAACCACTTACTGTTCACACTTTCGCCTAGTCATTGAAAGCTTAAACTAGCTTTTCCTAGCTTTTCACCTTACTCAAAGAAGGTCGTAATGACTCCAAAGCTTCACACATAATAACCACACAATATACACAATCAACTAGCAACTATAACACATCTTAAACCAATAAAAATAGAGCTCTAAGGCTAGTTCCTTTTGGAACTAAAATTTTTGACTAACAAGCTTGAAACTCAAATATCTTAACATTTACTCATTCCCTGTGACAGCCCTAAATTGACCCTAGTCGGGAAGTGGTTTCGGGACCACAAAACCGAGTTATGAAAATAATTAATTGTTATATTCTATGCTTATTATGTGTGTACATGCATATGTGGAAATTTCATTCCCTAATTTTGCCAATTGTATGAGGAATTATTAAATAGGGATCAACATGAGACATGGTGAAATATGATAGGCTAATTTTAAAGGGCTTATTAGTGCATGTCAACACAAAGGTGGACTTGCATGTCAAATTTGCCCAATTCCCTTATAGTGGCCGGCCAAGATGGATTGATGATGGGCAATTTATTTGTTGAATTAGATATTATAATAGGAAATTGGGTTATTGGAGACATAATGAATTAAAGAAAGAATAAAAAAAAAAGAGAAAGGAAGCCACTATCATATCATCTTCTCCATTGTCGAAACTGGAGAAAGAAGAAAAAGAGAAAAGCTTGGCTAAGGTTCGGCCATTGGGAGTTAGATTAAGCTCAAGAGCAAAGGGGAACTAGATCCGATAAAGGGAAGGAAAAAGTAATTGAATAGCCATTGAAGTCGTTCGACAACATCTGAGATATTGTTCGTTAGCTATCGGATTCGGGATCATCGAAGTCGAAGTCATCCACACTATCAAAGCTCTTTTGGTACTCTTTTAGTTGAACTCTGGATATGGCATGTATAGGACTACCCGTTTGTTGTGGGTCATGGACCCTTTGGACTTGTATAATTTTGGTTAGCCATGCGAAAATGGCTTATATATGTTTGAGTATAATGTTATAATCATTTAGTGTGAATATGCTTGACAAGGATTGGCCATGGGAATGGTTAATCACCATCATCATTTGTGCTACTCATGCTAAAAGGGCTAGTTGAATCATGGAAACTATGAAATAGGTAAAGTCTACCTTAAAGGCAGATGCTGACAGCAGCAGTGATGTAGATTTGGAAAATCACTAAAAATAGTAGCAATGGAATTAAATAGTGAATAAATTATGTAAACGAACCCTGATGAATTTATTTTCATAGGAAAGTAACGAAACGATCATATGGACAGTATGTTAAGAGATATTCAGGTTCTCGTGAGACAGGGCCAGAACGGTTTCTGGATTCCCTGTTCCGACTTTGAAAATTCATTATAAATTAACCAGAGATAATTAGGAGTCATACCATATATGTATAGATTCCACTCTGAGTCTAGTTTCCATAGAAACAAACGTCATCAGTATTGAAGCTCTGTGCAGGGAGATATCCAAGTCGTAATGCGCAAAGGTCAGTGTAGTCGATCCCTGTAACATGGGGGAATTTGACTAATAAACTGTACTAATTGGCCTGACCAAAAATTCTAGAAAAAAATATGTAGAGGGGCATATGAGTCTAGTTTCAGGGAAAAATAACGAAACTGATTTTCGAGTTGTGAAACTCAAGATATGATTTTTAAAGCGACTAGTACGCAGATTGGGAAGCATCTGGGAAATATTTTTATAAGGGGTTTAAAGTCTGTTAACACCTTGTGTTCGACTCCGGTGTCGGTCTCGGGTTCGGGGTGTTACACTTGATTGGTATCAGAGCTATGGTTTAGTCGATTCTAGGACTACCGTAATGTGTTGGGTCTAGCTATACATGCCATTTTATGTGATTATCTGATAGTGTGGTAATTTCTGACATTTGCAAATGTGTTTAATTATAGTAATGGATCCCGATCCCGACCGAGTGGTAGCTGATGATCTTGAGAGTGTAGCGCCTGCTCCCGCACAAGGGACAGCGCCGGCGGACTCTCAACCGAATGCTAGTAACCCGAATGATGAAGCTAGACAAGCTTTCTATAGCGTGATGAATGATTGGTTTAACCAATACATTCGAACTAATACGGCTGTTCCACAACCTCCATTCCCGACTAATACAACCCCCGCACCTACAATACCTCCGGTAACTGACCAAATAAGGTCAAATAAGCCCTCAGTTGACAAAATCCGAAAACATGGGGCTACTGAATTTAAGGCTACGGATAGCGACGATGTCGAGCAAGCTTGTAAAGCCGAAGAGTTTAGAATAGAAAAACAAAAAGTTGATGTGAGAACTGGAGAGTTTCGTAAAAGATCCTCGGGAAAGTCTCTTCAACAGGCATTGAAGAAATTTCGAGATGATGTGGGTCGGTCTAGAGGCACTTCGGGCCTTTTTAGACGAGATCGTGATCGACCCCCTGTGGGTACCCGAGGCACTTCGATCGCCAGTGTTGGGAATGAACGTCGAGACAGAACAGAATGTCGATATTGTGGTAAATGGCATTCGGGGAGTTGTATATTCCATGACCGATCCTGTTACAAGTGTGGATCAGTTGACCACTTCATTAAAGATTGCCCGAGGATGTCTGAACAGAATGTAAATCAGAGTGAGAAACCGGGTGCTACCACTGCTCGAGGTAGACCATCTAGAAATACGGGCAATGCTAGTGGTGGTCAGAGAGGATCTAGAGATGCTACGACCAGATCCGAGGCTCGTGCCCCTGCTGGAGCTTATGCTATACGTGCCCGCGAGGATGCTTCTTCGCCTGATGTTATTACCGGTACTTTTACTCTCTTTGATACTAATGTAATTGCTTTGATTGACCCCGGTTCTACTCATTCTTACATACGTGAAACCTTAGCATCCAGTAAGACTTTACCTATTGAGTCTACTGAGTTCGTAATTCGGGTGTCAAATCCCTTGAGTCGTTACGTGCTTGCCGACAAAGTGTGTAAGAAATGTCCCCTAGTAATCCGAGGTTCCTGTTTTCCGACGGACTTGGATGGGTTGCCAGCTGTAATATCCTCAATGTTGGCACAGAAATATGTAAGAAAAGGTTGCGAAGCATACCTTGCGTATGTACTTGATGACAAAGAATTAGAAAAGAAACCCGAATCTGTACCGGTGGTTTGTGAATACCCGGATGTTTTTCCTGAAGAATTACCGGGTTTACCACCTGTTCGGGAGGTAGAGTTTGGTATTGAGCTTGTACCTGGAACTACACCGATTTCGATAGCTCCGTATCGTATGGCACCAACCGAGTCAAAAGAGTTGAAGGCTCAGTTGCAAGAATTGACGGATAGAGGTTTTGCTCGACCAAGTTTCTCACCTTGGGGTGCACCAGTATTGTTCGTGAAAAAGAAGGACGGAACCATGAGGTTGTGCATTGACTATCGTCAACTGAATAAAGTGACGATAAAAAACAAATATCCGTTGCCGCGCATCGATGATTTGTTCGACCAACTGAAGGGAGCCTCAGTGTCCTCAAAAATAGATTTGAGATCGGGCTATTATCAGTTGCGAATTCGAGATTCGGACATACCCAAAACTGCCTTCAGAACGAGATATGGTCACTACGAATTCTTAGTGATGCCGTTTGGGCTCACTAATGCCCCTGCGGTATTTATGGATTTGATGAATCGGATCTTCAGACCATATTTGGATTGGTTCGTAGTTGTGTTCATTGATGACATCCTGGTCTATTCAAGAGATGAGACCGAACATGCCGAGCATCTGAGGCTAGTGTTACAAATTTTGCGGGATAAGCAGTTATGTGCTAAGTTCAGTAAGTGTGAGTTCTGGTTAAGAGAGGTTAGCTTCTTGGGTCATGTGATATCCGCATCGGGTATTCGAGTTGACCCGAACAAAATCTCAGCCATACTTAACTGGAAACCTCCGAGAAATATTACTGAGGTTCGGAGCTTTTTGGGACTCGCCGGTTATTACCGACGATTTGTCAAAGGTTTCTCGATGATAGCCACACAAATGATGAAGCTACTTCAAAAGGATGTTAAGTTCGAATGGACGGAGAAATGTCAGAAAAGTTTCGATCAACTGAAAACTCATTTGACTGAAGCTCCAATTTTAGTGCAACCCGAATCAGGCAAAGAGTTTGTCATTTATAGTGACGCATCCCTACTTGGGTTGGGTTGCGTATTGATGCAAGAAGGTCGAGTTGTGGCCTATGCGTCAAGACAATTGAAGCCACACGAGAGCAATTATCCAACCCATGATCTCGAACTAGCTGCCATCGTATTTGCTTTGAAAATATGGCGACATTATTTGTTTGGTGAGAAGTGCCATGTATTTTCGGATCACAAAAGTCTCAAATATTTGATGACCCAGCGAGACTTGAATCTGCGACAAAGGCGTTGGCTTAAGTTGTTGAAAGATTATGAGCTGGTCATTAATTATCACCCGGGAAAGGCTAATGTGGTTGCGGACGCCTTAAGCCGGAAATCACTATTTTCTTTGCGAGCGATGAATGTACACTTGTCTGTTCTACCCGACAATGTGTTAGTAGCTGAATTAAAAGCCAAACCATTATTGATTCATCAAATTCGTGAAGCTCAGAAAGTCGATGATGAATTGGTTGCAAAACGGGCTGAGTGTGTTCCGAACAAGGAATCGGAGTTTCAAATCGATGATGATGATTGTTTGAGGTTCAGAAGTCGTTTGTGTGTTCCAAGGAATCCGGAACTCATTTCGATGATTCTGAACGAAGCCCATTGTAGCCGAATGTCAATTCACCCGGGGAGTACGAAAATGTACAACGATTTGAAACGTCAATTTTGGTGGCATGGTATGAAACGAGACATCTCCGATTTTGTTTCGAGATGTTTAATATGTCAACAAGTGAAAGTCTGAAGGTAGCCACAGATCGTCAAAAGTCGTATGCGGATTTGAAAAGAAAAGACATTGAATATCAGGTTGGAGATAAAGTGTTTCTTAAAGTTTCGCCTTGGAAAAAGGTACTCAGATTTGGCCGTAAGGGCAAATTGAGTCCGAGGTTCATTGGGCCGTATGAAATATCCGAAAGAATTGGTCCAGTGGCGTATAGATTGATTTTACCCCCTGAACTTGAAAGGATTAACAACGTTTTTCATGTTTCGATGCTTCGACGTTATAGATCCGATCCGTCACATGTGATTAATCCCTCGGAAGTTGAAATTCAATCTGACTTGAGTTATGAAGAAGAACCAATTCGTATCCTAGCTCGTGAAGTGAAAGAGTTGCGAAACAGAAGGGTTCCATTAGTTAAGGTGTTATGGCTCAAACACGGGATCGGGGAAGCTACTTGGGAAACCGAGAGCTCGATGAAAGAACGATACCCAAACCTATTTATCGGTAAGATTTTCGGGGACGAAAATTTCTTAAGTGGGGGAGAGTTGTGACAGCCCTAAATTGACCCTAGTCGGGAAGTGGTTTCGGGACCACAAAACCGAGTTATGAAAATAATTAATTGTTATATTCTATGCTTATTATGTGTGTACATGCATATGTGGAAATTTCATTCCCTAATTTTGCCAATTGTATGAGGAATTATTAAATAGGGATCAACATGAGACATGGTGAAATATGATAAGGCTAATTTTAAAGGGCTTATTAGTGCATGTCAACACAAAGGTGGACTTGCATGTCAAATTTGCCCAATTCCCTTATAGTGGCCGGCCAAGATGGATTGATGATGGGCAATTTATTTGTTGAATTAGATATTATAATAGGAAATTGGGTTATTGGAGACATAATGAATTAAAGAAAGAATAAAAAAAAAAGAGAAAGGAAGCCACTATCATATCATCTTCTCCATTGTCGAAACTGGAGAAAGAAGAAAAAGAGAAAAGCTTGGCTAAGGTTCGGCCATTGGGAGTTAGATTAAGCTCAAGAGCAAAGGGGAACTAGATCCGATAAAGGGAAGGAAAAAGTAATTGAATAGCCATTGAAGTCGTTCGACAACATCTGAGATATTGTTCGTTAGCTATCGGATTCGGGATCATCGAAGTCGAAGTCATCCACACTATCAAAGCTCTTTTGGTACTCTTTTAGTTGAACTCTGGATATGGCATGTATAGGACTACCCGTTTGTTGTGGGTCATGGACCCTTTGGACTTGTATAATTTTGGTTAGCCATGCGAAAATGGCTTATATATGTTTGAGTATAATGTTATAATCATTTAGTGTGAATATGCTTGACAAGGATTGGCCATGGGAATGGTTAATCACCATCATCATTTGTGCTACTCATGCTAAAAGGGCTAGTTGAATCATGGAAACTATGAAATAGGTAAAGTCTACCTTAAAGGCAGATGCTGACAGCAGCAGTGATGTAGATTTGGAAAATCCCTAAAAATAGTAGGAATGGAATTAAATAGTGAATAAATTATGTAAACGTACCCTGATGAATTTATTTTCATAGGAAAGTAACGAAACGATCATATGGACAGTATGTTAAGAGATATTCAGGTTCTCGTGAGACAGGGCCAGAACGGTTTCTGGATTCCCTGTTCCGACTTTGAAAATTCATTATAAATTAACCAGAGATAATTAGGAGTCATACCATATATGTATAGATTCATCTCTGAGTATAGTTTCCATAGAAACAAACGGCATCAGTATTGAAGCTCTGTGAAGGGAGATATCCAAGTCGTAATGCGCAAAGATCAGTGTAGTCAATCCCTGTAACATGGGGGACTTTGACTAATAAACTGTACTAATTGGCCTGACCAAAAATTCTAGAAAAAAATATGTAGACGGGCATATGCGTCTAGTTTCAGGGAAAAATCACGAAACTGATTTTCGAGTTGTGAAACTCAAGATATGATTTTTAAAGCGACTAGTACGCAGATTGGGAAGCGTCTGGGAAATATTTTTATAAGGGGTTTAAAGTCTGTTAACACCTCGTGTTCGACTCCGGTGTCGGTCTCGAGTTCGGGGTGTTACATTCCCATTACCTATAATTGATTGCAATAATATATTTATACATCAAATAATAATTCTCAACCCTAAAAGAAACAAAACTAATAGATTCATTGTTATAAAATTTTGACATATTATGGCAATTTTCATGAAAATTAAATAAAACCTTCGAATTCATTAATGAAACTGTAAGGAAAGTTTTGAAACCTTCTAATCACTTTAAAACGAATTGAAAAACACTTTGAAACTTTGATTTTATTCAAAATCCCAAAATTCACTACTAACGACTCAATTTTTAGCGTTTATTCAGAACATTCGATTCAATAGGTAAAAACTCTATTTAAAAGACTATATATCATTAAAAACTAATATGAAAACAAAAAATCAACTAAATAAATGAATGTTTGATTGAAAATACAAAAAACCCACATGTTTGAGCATTGGTGAAATAAATGGTGTCTTTTATGGTTTTATGAAATTGTAGAGAGATTCAATGCTTCGAAGATGAAAGGAATAAAAAAGAATTGACGTTTGAAAGAGAAAATAAGTGATGAATGTTTGGGGATGTAAGGAACGACCAAAACAAATAGAAGGGGAAAAAGTTTCGTGAGTTTTGCTATAGGTGGGAGGAAGAAATAAGTTAATTTTAAACTTTAGTAAATTTACCCTTTTGATACTCCCAACTTTAACCCCATTTTCAAAATAGTCCTTTATTCAAAATTAAAGGTGTTTTGAACATCATTTTAAAAATTTGATTTAATTTTCTAAAAGTCATACACGAAAACATTTTCAGTTTACCAGGCTATAAAAATTTCGAGCACACTAGAGCTAACCTCCCTAAATTACCCTCAAAATTACTAGGCCCAATTTTGGTCTGTGACAACTGGAAAACATATGATGGTTGTGAACGATGATTGAAGTCAATGGTGAAGTTTAGAGAATTTTCGGACACGTCCGGTAGCATAACACAATTATTAAACCATTGAACTGTAATGAACTTGTAATTTTAAATTAGTTTCAAATTTTCATTTGTACTTAGATTTTAGGATAGCTATAGTCTACTCACATGTTAAAATTAGGAGAAATCAGGCTTTTGGATGTCACCGAACAAAGATAAGCTAATCGAGAACAAAAACGGACAACCGTAGGACATAAACATATTCTGAAGGGCTAGTAGTAATGTCATGTCGCACCATGCATAGGCTATGGCGCAACACAGGCACTTTGAAGCAAAATACTTGATGTTACATTTTCATGTCACGCCATGCACATGCTATGGGATGACACGAGCACTTCGAAGCTAAAATGGGTATTTTTAGGGCATCGTGTCACTCCATGCACAAGCTATGGCGCAAAACACCAGTGATTTCAGCCAATATTGAGTTGTTTTAGGCATAAAAAACATCTAAGGCACCGAAAGAAGAGAAAACACCTTCCTTGAGCCACCGTAGTTCTTCCTCGCAATGTAGCTTTGAGCTTCGTATTTCCAGCCTTTAACTTACCTAAGTTTTTTCTTCTACTTTCATTATAGTTTTCCAGTTTTCCTTGTTTTCAAAGTTGTATTCCACACCAGTTGAGGGTCAAATTTCATCGAAATGTACCCGAGGTATTGTGTTCTAACTTCGTTCTCCATCAATTTCATTGTTTGGGTTTGTTTTTATTTTGACTTAATTCAGAAATGGCACCATGAAAACAAAAATGCTACACTCAGGCACCGAGCAACATCGATGCCAATCACTTTCATAACATGAAAGTCGAGTGATTTTGTCTCCAGGTTAGTGGGCATTCGTTTATAAAGAAACGTGGGTTCAATCCCACCATGTCTTGCTTGCGATGACATTTGGGATTTGATACAATCCTACTGTTGGAACAATTTTTGTGAAACCTCGACCAAACTAGCAGTTGACATCATAGTTTGAGTGTGATGCCTCCCTAAAAGATAGGGAGAATCGCAAGCAATAGTGTGAGGTTACACCTTCTGCAATTTGTCACTATTATGAAACCTCGTACTACACCCATGATCATTTAGAGAACTTAGACTTATTTATGTTTGAGGATTTCGATATGGAGGGTATTATCAATTATTTGAAAGAAGGGCTAACTGCCTCCGGACGTACCAATGCCCATATTAAAAATCCTGCACCAAATATATTAGAAAGTGGTGTTCCCAAGTATAAGGGTTAGGCTATAATATAGTTACAATGAAGTAGATGAGTACTCTAAGGATTGTACCCAAGGGAGGAGAGCACTAAATTAATTCTAACCTAAGCATAAATAGATCTAATTAGTACTTTAGATGAATTATATTATGATAAAACACAGTGACCAGAATCGAGTTAGCCCAACTTCTAATAGTCTCAGGAAGACTCACAGAGCATATTAGCTCACGCTTAGCCATCATTCGACCCCTTAGGTCAATAAAAGACTCAAATTTAACATTTTTTTAAACGTAAATAAAATTACAAAAACTATGTTGAAGTGATGAGTCGAAGACGAAATGGTTTAAGACTTATCTTCACTTGGGCTGAAATGAAGCCTGTCATTCGGAAACGATTTATTCCTTCTTACTACCATCGGGATCTATATCAACGACACCAAAACCTTACTCAAAGCAATAGTAGCGTTGAAGACTATTATAAAGAAATGGAGATAGCAATGATCCGAGCTGATATCAAGGAGGATCGAGAGGCGAAAATGGTCAAATTCTTTACGGGCTTAAACCATGACTTCGCCAACATAGTTGAATTACAACACTATGTTGAAGTGATGGACATGGTCTAAATGGCGATTAAGATTGAAAACAAACTCAAGCAAAAAGGAGTTAGTCGATCCTATGCCAATCCCTCCACTAACAAATGGACCCAATGAGTCAACAAATCCCCTTTTCAAACAAAAGAGCCGGTTGTAGTAGCTAAATCCAATCCACCCATTGGCGAGTCAAGTTGGAATAAAAAAGAGCAAGTGCCAAATCGCACAAGAGACATAAAATGTTTCAAGTGTCAAGGCCGGGGGCACATAGCTAGCCAATGTCCCAGTCGATGTATTATGGTGGTAAGGGCCGATGATGAAATCAAATTCAAGGAGAAGGATGAAAATGAGCCTAAAATGCCATCTGATGATGAAGAAGTAGATTTAGAGTTACCAGTTGAAGGTGAAATCGTTGTGGTGAAACAAAGCCTCAGCGTCCAAAGTGCTGAAACTGATCAACAAAGGGAGAATATTTTCCACACACGATGCCACATCTAAGGCAAGGTATGTAGTATGATCATTGATGGTGGAAGCTGTACTAATGTAGCAAGTAACATGCTGGTGGAAAAGCTAGGTTTGGCCACAACCAAACACCCAACTCCATAGAAGTTGCAATGGTTGAATGATGAAGGCGAGCTTAAAGTGACAAAGCAAGTTGTGGCAGCATTTTCCATCGGGAAGTACCAAGACGAAGTGGTGTGCGATGTAGTTCCCATACACGTGGGACATCTCCTTTTGGGGCATCCATGGCAGTTTGATAGGCGTGTTATCTATGACGGTTATACAAATCTATATACATTTAAGCACCGTGGCAAAAATGTAACCTTACCGCCACTAACTCTAAAACAAGTGTACCAAGATTAATTGAAATTTAAAGAAAAGAAAGAAAAAGTACAAGAAAAAAGATTGAAAAAGAGAAAGAAAAGAAAATTGATAAAAAGAAACGAAACAGTGAGGATTGGAGGTAAAAGTACAAGAGGAACAAGAAAGTCAAAAATAAAATGAGAGTGGTAAAATGAGCGTATTTGTGAGGGAAAAAGAAATAAGGATGTCCTTGTTGTTGCACCAGCTCGTGTTTGTACTTATGTACAAAGAATGTTTATTCGATGCTAACGAACTTGATAACTCTTTGCCTTTGTCTGTTGTTTCATTTCTTTAGAATTTCGAAGACGTTTTCCCAGAAGAAGTGCCTAGCGGATTGCCTCCTTTTCGAGGTATCGAACACCAAATAGACTTTGTTCCTAGGGCTACGATTCCGAATCGACTCGCTTATCGAAGCAACCCAGAGGAAACTAAGAAGTTGCAATGACAAGTAGCAAAATTAATGGAGAAAGGTTATATACGAGAGAGTCTAAATGCATCCTCGGTACCCGTTCTATTGGTGCCTAAAAAGGATAGTTCATAGAGGATGTCCGTAGATTGCCGAGCCATCAACAAGATTACTGTCAAATAACATCATCCCATCCCTATACTTGATGATATATTGGACAAGCTTAGGGGTGCTAAGTTTTTCTCTAAGATCGATCTGAAGAGCGACTATCATCATATTCGCATGCGGGAGGGGGACGAGTGGAAGACCGAGTTCAAGACCAAATACGGTTTTTATGAGTGGCTAGTGATTCCATTTGGCCTCACCAATGCCCCGAGTACTTTCATGAGGTTGATGAACCACGTTTTGAGGTCTTTCATTGGTCTTTTCTATGTAGTTTATTTTGATGATATTTTAATTTATAGGAAATCCTTATCTGATCATCTTGAACATTTGCATGCTGTTTTGGAGGTTTTACGAAAGAAAGTATTATATGCAAACCTTAAGAAATGTAACTTTTGTACTGACAATGTTGTTTTTCTAGGTTTCGTTATAAGTGCGAGTGGCCTCGAGGTGGATCAAGACAAGATTAAAGCGATACAATAATGGCCACGTCCGACCAACATCAGCCAAGTTAGAAGCTTTCATGCCCTTGCAAGCTTCTATAGGTGATTTGTACTGAACTTTAGCACTCTTGCTACCACATTAACCATATTATCAAAAAAAATTCTTCTTTCATTTGGTCTGATGATCAAGAATTTACGTTTGATAAAATCAAAGATTGTTTAACTAATGCTCCACTTTTGTGTTTACCGGATTTTAACAAAATTTTTGAAGTGGAATGTGATGCTTCTAGCATAGGAATAGGTGCGATTTTAACACAAGATGGGCGTTGGGTGGCTTATTTCAGCGAGAAACTTAATGTGGCTACGCTCAACTACCCCACCTATGACAAGGAAATGTACGCGTTGATACATGCATTAGAGACATGGCAGCATTACCTTTGGCCAACACATGGACCATGAGGCTTTGAAGCATTTGAGAGGGTAAACCAAGCTCAACAAACGTCACGCAAAATGGGTTGAGTTCTTAGAATCCTTTCCATATGACATTAAATATAAGCAAGGTAAGGAAAATATCATTGCAGATGCTTTGTCACAAAGGTATGCTCTTTTAAACCATTTGGATGTTAAATTGCTTGGTTTCGCTTATTTGAAGGATTTATATGCTGATGATTCTGATTTTGGAGAAATTTACAAGTTATGTGTGCAAGGTGCGTATGATAGGTACTATCGGCAAGAAAGATTCCTTTCTAGAGAAAACAAATTGTACATATCCCAAGGATAAACTAGAGATGTGTTGGTTCATGAAGCACACAGCAGGGGTTTAATGGGACATTTTGGTATTGCCAAAACACTTTTGTTGTTCTTCAAGAACACTTCTATTGGCCGAAGATGAAATGAGATGTGGCTAAAGTGTGCGATTATTGTATTGCTTGCAAGAAAGCAAAATCAAGGATCCAGCCATATGGACTCTATACTCCGTTGCCGATTCCGGAAGCACCATGATTAGATATTTCTATGGAGTTTGTTTTAGGCCTTCCTAAAACAAATAACAGCAAAGACTGTGTTTTTTTGTAGTTTATCGGTTTTCAAAAATGGCTCATTTCATTACGTGTAATAAAACTGATGATGCTTTAGATTTTGCTAATCTATTTTTTAGGGAGATCATGCGACTGCATGGCGTTCCAAGAACCATCATTTTGGGCTGAGACACCAATTTTCTCAGCCATTTTTGGAGGACATTATGGGGAAATCTTGGCACTAAGCTGTTATTTTCAACAACAAGCCATCCCCAAACCGACGACCAAACGAAGGTCGTTAATCGAGTTTTGTCAACACTACTGTGGGCCATTATTCGAAAGAATCTAAAGACTTGGGAGGAGTGCCTACCTCACATTGAATTTGTGTACAATCGATCGGTACGCTCAGCTACCAAGTATTCGCCATTTGAGGTAGTGTATGGATTGAATCCCTTAATTCCATTGGATTTGTTACCTTTACCTTTTGATCAGTTGGTGCATGTAGATGGAAAGAAAAAGGTAGATTTTGTGAAAGGATTGCATCAGCGAGTTAGGGATAATAGTGAACGAAGAATCGAGCAATATGTTCGTAAAGTCAACAAGGGATGTAAACGAGTGACGTTTGAACCGAGTGACTGGGTTTGGATTCACATGCGCAAGGAGAGATTCCCAGTTCAAAGACGATCCAAACTTTTGCTAAGGGGAGATGGTCCTTTTCAAACCTTGGAAAGGATTAATGATAATGCCTATAAGTTAGACTTACCTAGTGAGTATGGGGTTAGTGCTACTTTTAATGTTGCTGATTTATCCCTTTTTGATGTAGGTGACAATTTGGGGACAAATCGCCTCAAAGAGAGGAGATGATGCGACTCTAGCTTGGGAAGTTACCACCGAACCCATTGAGCTACCACAAGGACCTATAACTCGATCACAAGAAAAGAGGTTTCAAGATGCATTAGCAAGCTATGTTGATCGAGCTTTGGGAGAGCAAGTAGCCGGATCCATTGATCATGCTTTGACCAGCTCAATAGGCATCCCTTGCAATTTATTACAAGCTGAACTTTAATTTATTAAACTCATCTTAGTTAATAATTAAGTTGTTGGACTCATTTAATTAATTAATTGCTGGAATAAATGCTTATCTTAGTTTATTTAATTGTTGGAATAACTTATTGTTACATATGTTTATTTACAGTTTATTAATTAAGCTTATTTAGTTTAGTGTGTTTAAATGTGTTTTAATGTGTTTGTTAATAAATGCATATAGGTGACTATTTAGTTGGAATTAGTTATGTACAAGGGCTATTACAAAGTGATAAATGCGACTATTCAGTTGGAATTGGTTACATAAAAGGGCCTGTTACAACAATAAAAGGAAAGCAATATGCATCATTAAAATTCGGCAACCTCTCTATCTTCTCCAAGGAGCTGTTCAAGAATAGCAATGGATAAAGGAGTGATTACAAATTCCATAACCGATTGCCTCTTTAAGAACACTCCATGGTCTGTTTGTGTGCCCAAAACTATCATGAATGTTGTTGGTGTCTATTCGAATGTCCAAGGGAGCATATAAAACTTATCCTAAACTCTTTGGCTGCTCAAGAATGAAACCTAAGCATTCAAGCTTATTAAATCAACTGAATTAGAACATTAAATCTTATTGATAGTTGCTGTTACTTAGGCCTAGAATTTCAAGAGTTTGTGCTTAGTGATTAAGTTTTATTTTAGCTCATTATTTGCTCATTTAAGCAGAACAATTGTGACTTTTTGGCTAGGCCTTATATAGCACTATAAATACTTGTAATAAGCTCGTTGTAAGGGACTTTTTCTGCCAAATTTATGCTTAAACTGAAACTTGTGAGATTTCCAACTCTCCTAGCTCACTTCAAGATTGAATTGACTTATCAAGTTTTACTTGTCGCATCATTCTTTCTTTTGTTTAAACCGAACTTATCACCTTTTTTTGGTGTGGTGTTCATATACCTTTGGTTCCTATCACTTCTGAAAGTGGGTCAAGGTCCTTGCTGTTTTTTATTTTTTAAAAACCCTAAATCACCTAAGAGCCATTTTGAGACTCGGGTCAACAATCCAATATTATTGGTTCATTCTCGGTCTTAGCCAAATTATCCATTAATTATTTAACCATTTTAACTACTACTGTTGTTTGCAGCCATTTATCCTATTTTGTTTCGTTTAACCCCGAGACAAACTTATCCTTACTCAAATCACAATCGGGCAATCTAAACGATTCGAATAATTTTGAAACGAATTTGTATCACATCTTCATGAAACTGTTCGATTTGTTGCCCATTGATAGTTATTACTCGCGATCCTCTAGATGATCTCATAAGCCTCATTATAAGACTTAAATAAAATTGCACCATTTGCGGAAGCATCTACCATCAATCTTGTATGTGCATTGAGACCATTAGAGAATGTCTCCAACTGGATACATTGAGAAGTCCCATGATGTGGACACTTACGAAGTAACTCCTTGAATCGCTCCCAAGCCGCATATAAAGAGTCGTCATCCAATTGTTAGAAAGTTGTGATCTCGTTCCTTAACTTAGCGTTTTTGCTAGGTGGGAAATACTTAACCAAAAATCTCTCTGTTAATTTTTGCCATGTAGATATTGTACTTGGTGGCAATGAATTGAGCCATGCTCGTGCTTGATCTCGTAACAATTACGGAAACAACTTCAACCTCAATGCGTGTGACAGCCCAAAATTGACCCTAGTCGGGAAGTGGTTTCGGGACCGCTAAACCGAGTCACCGAAATGTTTGAATGTGATATTTATTGTCTAGAATATGTATATATGCATGTGTTAAAATTTCATGGTTGAATTTTGTAAATTGTAAGTGAAATTTTATTAAATAGGACTTATGTGAGAAAATTTAGAAATGTGCTAGGCTAATGTAAGGTGGCCCATTTATGCATGTTGCAAATAGTTGTACTTGCATGTCAAATACCCCTTTTATTTTAAGTGGTGGCTGGCCATGATGGTCATATATATAATATGTATTAAATCTTAATTAAATGGCCATTATTTTATACAAAAGAAAGGAAATAGATTAAAGAAAGAATAAAAAGAAAAGTAATGAAGACAAAGTGTCATCTTTGTCTTCTTGGCCGGATTGAAAGAAAGAATTGGGGCAAACATTCGGTCACTTGAAGCTTGAGAAGGGGGGAAATGGGTGAAGAAAACTAAGTGTTCATCTTTGTTTCTTCTAAGCCGAATGTGAAGGAAGGAATAGGGGCAAAGGACTTTCGGCCATTTGAATGCTTAATAAGGTTAGTATATTGTGTTAAAGTTGTGAAATTTTAGCTTGTTTTAGGTTAATTATCATGGTTCTTACTTAGACCATGCAAAATTTTTAACTTTGATGGATGGATGGAGCATTCGGCTATGGCTATTAAAGAAGGAAATTTGATTACTTCCTTTAAGTTTTGATGAAGAATGTGTTGAGGAAAGAAATTGATCTTGCTAAAAATATAAATTCTAAATGCTCATATATGTAATACCCAAATAAAAATGCTTGATGTCTTGAACAAATATTGTTTCGATGGGTGGAATGAGTAATGTCATGTATGGGTTTCGGCTATGGATTTTCATGTTTAATATTTTTATGTTGGTGTTCAAATTGAAAATGGATGTTAGTTGTGCTATAACACTTGCTTAATGATGAAAGGATCATGAGCTTAGGGCTTGAGAGGCATTCGGCTTTGGAGTAAAAATAATAGAAATGGTGTTTAGTCAATGCAAGTGTCCATACTTGTAGGATGTATTGAGTGTTGCAATCGGCCTTGACATAGACATGTGTGTGTTCGGCCACATAAATGAGCACCTAAGTTGATGTGTATGTTCGGCCAAAGGTAAGCATGTTGATGGCTTTATCTTGACTTAGAAGGTTCGGCTAAAGGGAAAATTAGCTAATATGTCGAACTCGATTCGTGAATTCGTACATATGTGACTCTGATGTCTAATGTGTATATGGACTAAGTACCTTGAGGTTCTCTTTTGATGTTCGAGTGAATTGTATTGAATCATTTGATGTGATTAAAAATGCATATGACCATTGTGTACTTGAGCTAAAAGGTGGCCATATGACCCATCAAACTCCTTGTCATATTCGGCCATAAGCTAGCAAAATGAGACTTTAATGAGTTAAATTTGTTTGATTTAGCTCAAGGAGTTAAAGGAGGTGAATCGAGCAAAGGCAAAGAAAAGGTCATCGAGTAGCCGAGTTGGAACCGTCTTACCCAACACGAGGTAAGTCATTAAGCATGTAGTTGGTATTATTTCAATGGTCATAATGTTTATGTATTGATGCTGAATGGAATGAATAAATATACATATATATATATGCATGTACGTATGTGATGATGAAATTGTTGAATGAAAGAAAAAAGGTAAGATGTACTGAGTTGTTGATCTCGGCACTAAACGTGCGGGATAACCATTTATGACCATGAGATTGGCGCTAAGTGCGCGGGATTAAATTGTACAGCACTAAGTGTGCGATTTGACTATGTTGCACTAAGTGTGCGAAATGAATATGATGCACTAAGTGTGCGAATTGACCATGCGGCACTAAGTGTGCGAGTTTGACTATGTAGCACTAAGTGTGCGATTTGATTACGTAGCACTAAGTGTGCGAGTTGATTATATAGCACTGAGTGTGCGGGCTCAATATACATTCGTGAATCATTATGGACACTATGTGTGCGACACTATTGAGTCGATCGCGGACAGCGGATCGGGTAAGTGTCTTGAGTACATGGCTAATATGTGCTATGCTTATACTTGGTGTTGAGCTCGGTAAGTTGAACCTATGTGACAACTATACTTGAAGTCACGTACATAAAATTTATCGTAGGATGGGTGAAAGGCCGTTTTGTTGTTTGATTGTAACGAAAATAAATTGATTTATGAAAATGCTTCAATGTCCTATTGATGAGTATATGGATTGGGAATGCATGAATTGATATGAAATTGAATCGATAGGTTGGAGGACCTATGGTATGGTTCGGTATGGATGGAGTAAATTGTCTCGTTCCATTTTGTTTCCTCTTGTGATAATGTTATTGATGGATGGTAGTGCATTGCTTATGACTTACTGAGTTATAAACTCACTCGGTGTTTCCTTGTCACCCATTATAGGCTGCTTGGACTCATCTATTTTTGCGGGGTCAGGCCGTCATCGAAGTCATCACACCGGATAGCAAGTTTTGGTACTTTCTTCTTAGTTGGCTTAGAAGAACATTTTGGCATGTATAAGCTATTACGTTGTGTTTGAATTTTGGCATGTAAACTTTAAGCCATGCGAAAATGGCACGAATGTTCGATTGAGTTGGATCAAGGGTAGGCATGAGATGGACCTAGTTACTTTCGTAACAGATGCTGGCAGCAGCAGTGTCATGAGATTGAAAAATCACTAAAAATAGTAGGAGTGGAATTAATTGATGAATAAATTATGTAATCGAAGCTCGATGAGTCTGCTTTCATGAGGAAGTAACGACTAGTACACAGATTGGGCAGTGTCTGGAAAATAAATTTTGTAAGGGGTTAAAGTCAGTTAACACCTCGTGTTCGACTTCGGTGTCGATTTCGGGTTCGGGGTGTTACATTTTATTGGTATCAGAGCTATGGTTTAGTCGGTTCTAGGACTACCATAGCACGTATGAGTCTAGCTATACATGCCATAATGTTAATGTTTAAAAGGGTGATGACTTCTGACGGTTGAAATGTTTTTGTTTTGATTAGTAAATGGATCCTGGTGAAGAAAGAACCCTAGCGGATGACGTTGAGAGCGTAGCGGCTGCTCTTGCACAAGGGACGCCGCCTGTTGAACCTCAGTCATCTGCGAATAATCAAGGTGAGGGGGCTAAACAAGCCTTCTTTACCATGATGAATGAGTGGGTCGCGCAATATGCCCGAACCAACCCGGCTGTCCAACAATTCCCAAATTTGAATAATCCACCCCAAGAGCCTGTAATGCCATCAGTCGCTGATCCTGTGAGGCTGAGTAAGCCACCTGTAGACTTGATTAGGAAGCGTGGGGCCGAGGAGTTCAAGGCCATAGTAACTGATGATGCCGAAAGGGCCGAGTTCTGGCTTGATAACACCATTCGGGTGTTCGATGAATTGTCATGCACACCCGATGAATGTCTAAAATGTGCTGTATCTTTGTTGCGAGACTCAGCCTACTATTGGTGGAGGACCTTGATTTCCATAGTCCCGAACGAGCGAGTAACTTGGGACTTCTTTCAAATGGAATTCCGGAAGAAATTTATTAGCCAACGGTTCATTGATCAGAAGCGTAAGGAGTTCTTGGAACTCAAGCAAGGCCGTATGACTGTATCTGAATACGAACATGAATTCGTAAGACTTAGTAGGTATGCCCGGGAGTGTGTAGCTGATGAGGTTGCTATGTGCAAAAGATTCGAGGAAGGATTGAATGAAGATTTAAAGCTACTAATGGGTATTTTGGAAATAAAAGAATTCGTAACACTAGTCGAACGAGCCTGCAAGGCGGAAGAACTTGGAAAGGAGAAGAGGAAGGCTGAATTTGAAGCTAGAGATTATCGTAAAAGATCGACGGGTAAAGCTCCGTTCTCAGCTGTAAAGAAGTTCAGGGAGGACATTAATAAGTCGAGGGCGACTGCGGGAATTTCCATCAGGGCAAGACCATCGATGGGCTCCCGAGCTACTTCGGTAGCTAGTGTGGGCAATAATCGTCACGAGAAACCTGAATGTCCCCAATGTGGAAGACGACACCTAGGTGAATGTTGGGGCAAGTCTACTAGCAGGGCCTGTTACGGATGCGGTTCAAAGGACCACTTCATTAGAGATTGCACGGAGCTGGATGAGAAGAATAAGATTCAAGGTGCAAGACCTAGTGGACTGACATCTAGAGGTAGACCACCGAGAATTTAAGGAGGCAGGGGTGGTAGTCAGAGCGGGGCCTCTGATACGGCCGATCGAGCCGAGAACCGTACTCCTGCTAGAGCATATGCCATTCGCGCACGAGAGGAGGCATCCTCCCCCGACGTCATCACTGGTACCTTCACTCTCTTTGATACTAATGTGATTGCATTGATTGACCCTGGTTCTACTCATTCATATGTATGCGAAACCTTAGCAACCAGTAAGACTCTACCTGTTGAGTCTACTGAGCTCGTAATTCGAGTATCAAACCCTTTGGGTCAATGCGTACTTGTTGATAAAGTGTGTAAGAGATGCCCTCTAATAATCCGAGAATCCTGTTTTCCGGCCGATTTGATGCCTTTGCCGTTCGACGAGTTTGATGTTATTCTTGGTTTGGATTGGTTAACCGCGCATGATGCGGTTGTGAATTGCAAAAGCAAGACTATCGATTTGAGGTGCGCAAATAACGAAATAATCCGAGTTGAGTCTGCGGACTTAAGGGGGTTGCCAGCTGTAATATCAGCAATGTTGGCCCAGAAATATGTAAGGAAAGGGTGCGAAGCATACCTCGCGTATGTACTTGATGACAAGGAGTTAGAAAAGAAACCCGAATCGGTGCCAGTGGTCTGTGAATACCCGGATGTTTTTCCTGAAGAGTTACCGGGTTTGCCACCTGTTCGGGAGGTAGAGTTTGGCATTGAGCTTGTACCTGGAACTACGCCAATTTCGATCGCTCCGTATCGTATGGCACTAACCGAGTTAAAAGAGTTGAAAGCTCAGTTGCAAGAATTGACGGATAGAGGTTTCGCTCGACCGAGTTTCTCACCTTGGGGTGCACCAGTATTGTTCGTGAAAAAGAAGGACGGAACCATGAGGTTGTGCATTGATTATCGTCAACTGAATAAAGTGACGATAAAGAATAAGTATCCGTTACCGCGTATTGATGATCTGTTCGATCAATTAAAGGGAGCATCGGTGTTTTCAAAGATAGATTTGAGATCGGGTTATTATCAGTTGCGGATTCGAGATTCGAACGTACCCAAAACTGCTTTCAGAACGAGGTACGGTTACTACGAGTTCTTAGTGATGCCGTTTGGGCTCACTAATGCCCCTGCGGTGTTTATGGATTTGATGAATCGGATCTTCAGGCCGTATTTGGATCGGTTCGTAGTTGTGTTTATTGATGACATCTTGGTCTATTCAAGAGATGAGACCGAACATGCTGAGCATCTGAGGCAAGTGTTGCAAATTTTGCGGGATAAGCAGTTATATGCTAAGTTCAGTAAGTGTGAGTTCTGGTTAAGAGAGGTTAGCTTCTTGGGTCATGTGGTATCCGCATCGGGTATTCGAGTTGACCCGAGCAAAATTTCAGCCATACTTAACTGGAAGCCTCCGAGAAATATTACCGAAGTCCGGAGCTTTCTAGGGCTCGCCGGTTATTACCGACGATTTGTCAAAGGTTTCTCGATGATAGCCACACCAATGACGAAGCTACTTCAGAAGGATGTTAAGTTCGAATGGACGGAGAAATGTCAGAAAAGCTTCGATCAACTGAAAACTCATCTGACTGAAGCTCCAATTTTGGTGCAACCCGAATCGGGTAAAGAGTTTGTCATTTATAGTGACGCATCCCTACTTGGGTTGGGTTGCGTATTGATGCAAGAAGGTCGAGTTGTGGCCTATGCGTCGAGACAATTGAAGCCACACGAGAGAAATTATCCGACCCATGATCTCGAACTAGCCGCCATTGTGTTTGCATTGAAAATATGGCGACATTATTTGTTTGGCGAGAAGTGCCATGTGTTTTCGGATCACAAAAGTCTCAAATATTTGATGACTCAACGAGACTTGAATCTGCGACAAAGACGTTGGCTTGAGTTGTTGAAAGATTACGAGCTTGTCATTGATTACCACCCGGGAAAGGCTAATGTGGTTGCAGATGCCTTAAGCCGGAAATCACTGTTTGCTTTGCGAGCGATGAATGTACACTTGTCTGTTCTACCTGACAATGTGTTAGTAGCTGAATTAAAAGCCAAACCATTATTGACTCATCAAATTCGTGAAGCTCAGAAAGTCGATGAGGAATTGGTTGCAAAACGAGCTGAGTGTGTTCCAAACAAGGAATCGGAGTTTTAGATTGATTATGATGGTTGTTTGAGGTTTAGAAGTCGTTTGTGTGTTCCAAGGAATTCAGAACTCATTCCGATGATTCTGAACGAAGCCCATTGTAGCCGAATGTCAATTCACCCGGGGAGCACGAAAATGTACAACGACTTGAAACGTCGGTTTTGGTGGCATGGTATGAAACGAGACATCTCCGACTTTGTTTCGAGATGTTTAATATGTCAACAAGTGAAAGCGGAACATCAAGTGCCTTCAGGGTTACTTCAGCCGATCATGATACCCGAGTGGAAATGGGACCGAGTCACAATGGACTTTGTGTCCGGACTGCCATTGTCAACAAGTAAGAAGGATGCAATTTGGGTTGTGGTTGATAGACTGACTAAGTCGGCTCACTTTATCCCCGTGCGTACGGATCTTTCATTGGATAAACTAGCCGAATTGTATGTCTCTCAGATTGTGAGATTACATGGAGTACCTATTTCTATCGTGTCGGATAGAGATCCGAGATTTACCTCACGATTTTGGAAGAAATTGCAAGAAGCTTTGGGTACCAAGCTGCATTTTAGCACCGCTTTTCACCCCCAAACCGATGGTCAATCCGAGCGGATAATTCAGATACTTGAGTATATGTTGAGATGTTGCATCCTCGAGTTCAGTAGTTCATGGGAACGGTATCTACCTTTGATTGAATTCGCTTACAACAATAGTTTTCAATCAAGTATTAAGATGGCACCTTATGAGGCTTTGTACGGTCGTAAATGCCGTACGCCATTGTTTTGGACCGAGCTCGGTGAAAGTAAAATTTTAGGAGTTGATTTGATTAAAGATGCCGAACAAAAAGTAAAGGTAATCCGCGAAAGTCTGAAGGTAGCCACAGATCGTCAAAAATCGTATGCGGATTTAAAACGAAAGGACATTGAATATCAGGTGGGAGATAAAGTGTTTCTTAAAGTGTCACCTTGGAAGAAGGTACTCAGATTTGGCCGTAAAGGCAAGTTGAGCCTGAGATTCATTGGGCCGTACGAAATTTCCGAACGAGTGGGGCCGGTTGCATATAGATTGATTTTGCCTCCTGAACTTGAAAAGATTCACGTCTTTCATGTTTCGATGCTTCGGCGCTATAGATCTGATCCTTCGCACATAATTAGTCCGTCGGAGGTTGAAATTTAGGCTGATATGAGCTATGAAGAAGAACCGATTCGTATCCTAACTCGTGAAGTGAAAGAGTTGCGAAATAAAAGGGTTCCGTTGGTTAAGGTGTTGTGGCTCAAACACGGGATCGAGGAAGCAACCTGGGAACCCGAGAGCTCGATGAAAGAACGATATCCAAACCTATTTACCGGTAAGATTTTCGAGGACGAAAATTTCTTAAGTGAGGGAGAGTTGTGACAGCCCAAAATTGACCCTAGTCGGGAAGTGGTTTCGGGACCGCTAAACCGAGTCACCGAAATGTTTGAATGTGATATTTATTGTCTAGAATATGTATATATGCATGTGTTAAAATTTCATGGTTGAATTTTGTAAATTGTAAGTGAAATTTTATTAAATAGGACTTATGTGAGAAAATTTAGAAATGTGCTAGGCTAATGTAAGGTGGCCCATTTATGCATGTTGCAAATAGTTGTACTTGCATGTCAAATACCCCTTTTATTTTAAGTGGTGGCCGGCCATGATGGTCATATATATAATATGTATTAAATCTTAATTAAATGGCCATTATTTTATGCAAAAGAAAGGAAATAGATTAAAGAAAGAATAAAAAGAAAAGTAATGAAGACAAAGTGTCATCTTTGTCTTCTTGGCCGGATTGAAAGAAAGAATTGGGGCAAACATTCGGTCACTTGAAGCTTGAGAAGGGGGGAAATGGGTGAAGAAAACTAAGTGTTCATCTTTGTTTCTTCTAAGCCGAATGTGAAGGAAGGAATAGGGGCAAAGGACTTTCGGCCATTTGAATGCTTAATAAGGTTAGTATATTGTGTTAAAGTTGTGAAATTTTAGCTTGTTTTAGGTTAATTATCATGGTTCTTACTTAGACCATGCAAAATTTTTAACTTTGATGGATGGTTGGAGCATTCGGCTATGGCTATTAAAGAAGGAAATTTGATTACTTCCTTTAAGTTTTGATGAAGAATGTGTTGAGGAAAGAAATTGATCTTGCTAAAAATATAAATTCTAAATGCTCATATATGTAATACCCAAATAAAAATGCTTGATGTCTTGAACAAATATTGTTTCGATGGGTGGAATGAGTAATGTCATGTATGGGTTTCGGCTATGGATTTTCATGTTTAATATTTTTATGTTGGTGTTCAAATTGAAAATGGATGTTAGTTGTGCTATAACACTTGCTTAATGATGAAAGGATCATGAGCTTAGGGCTTGAGAGGCATTCGGCTTTGGAGTAAAAATAATAGAAATGGTGTTTAGTCAATGCAAGTGTCCATACTTGTAGGATGTATTGAGTGTTGCAATCGGCCTTAACATAGACATGTGTGTGTTCGGCCACATAAATGAGCACCTAAGTTGATGTGTATGTTCGGCCAAAGGTAAGCATGTTGATGGCTTTATCTTGACTTAGAAGGTTCGGCTAAAGGGAAAATTAGCTAATATGTCGAACTCGATTCGTGAATTCGTACATATGTGACTCTGATGTCTAATGTGTATATGGACTAAGTACCTTGAGGTTCTCTTTTGATGTTCGAGTGAATTGTATTGAATCATTTGATGTGATTAAAAATGCATATGACCATTGTGTACTTGAGCTAAAAGGTGGCCATATGACCCATCAAACTCCTTGTCATATTCGGCCATAAGCTAGCAAAATGAGACTTTAATGAGTTAAATTTGTTTGATTTAGCTCAAGGAGTTAAAGGAGGTGAATCGAGCAAAGGCAAAGAAAAGGTCATCGAGTAGCCGAGTTGGAACCGTCTTACCCAACACGAGGTAAGTCATTAAGCATGTAGTTGGTATTATTTCAATGGTCATAATGTTTATGTATTGATGCTGAATGGAATGAATAAATATACATATATATATATATGCATGTACGTATGTGATGATGAAATTGTTGAATAAAAGAAAAGAGGTAAGATGTACTGAGTTGTTGATCTCGGCACTAAACGTGCGGGATAACCATTTATGACCATGAGATTGGCGCTAAGTGCGCGGGATTAAATTGTACAGCACTAAGTGTGCGATTTGACTATGTTGCACTAAGTGTGCGAAATGAATATGATGCACTAAGTGTGCGAATTGACCACGCGGCACTAAGTGTGCGAGTTTGACTATGTAGCACTAAGTGTGCGATTTGATTACGTAGCACTAAGTGTGCGAGTTGATTATATAGCACTGAGTGTGCGGGCTCAATATACATTCGTGAATCATTATGGACACTATGTGTGCGACACTATTGAGTCGATCGCGGACAGCGGATCGGGTAAGTGTCTTGAGTACATGGCTAATATGTGCTATGCTTATACTTGGTGTTGAGCTCGGTAAGTTGAACCTATGTGACAACTATACTTGAAGTCACGTACATAAAATTTATCGTAGGATGGGTGAAAGGCCGTTTTGTTGTTTGATTGTAACGAAAATAAATTGATTTATGAAAATGCTTCAATGTCCTATTGATGAGTATATGGATTGGGAATGCATGAATTGATATGAAATTGAATCGATAGGTTGGAGGAACTATGGTATGGTTCGGTATGGATGGAGTAAATTGTCTCGTTCCATTTTGTTTCCTCTTGTGATAATGTTATTGATGGATGGTAGTGCATTGCTTATGACTTACTGAGTTATAAACTCACTCGGTGTTTCCTTGTCACCCATTATAGGTTGCTTGGACTCATCTATTTTTGCGGGGTCAGGCCGTCATCGAAGTCATCACACCGGATAGCAAGTTTTGGTACTTTCTTCTTAGTTGGCTTAGAAGAACATTTTGGCATGTATAAGCTATTACGTTGTGTTTGAATTTTGGCATGTAAACTTTAAGCCATGCGAAAATGGCACGAATGTTCGATTGAGTTGGATCAAGGGTAGGCATGAGATGGACCTAGTTACTTTCGTAACAGATGCTGGCAGCAGCAGTGTCATGAGATTGAAAAATCACTAAAAATAGTAGGAGTGGAATTAATTGATGAATAAATTATGTAATCGAAGCTCGATGAGTCTGCTTTCATGAGGAAGTAACGACTAGTACACAGATTGGGCAGTGTCTGGAAAATAAATTTTGTAAGGGGTTAAAGTCAGTTAACACCTCGTGTTCGACTCCGGTGTCGGTTTCGGGTTCGGGGTGTTACCATGCGTCTTCAGTCACAACGACTATCTTGAATGAATCACTCACCTCCATAAACAATCGAATGTGGAGATATGGATCTTCTGTGGGCATACCGCTAAATTGGCCCACCGTTTGTAGCATTTGAAACATCATTGGTTTCAATCCAAACTATGTTGCCTCAATATCTGACCTTCTAATTCTTGGGTTTAACTCACTGAAAAGTGGCAGCATATTGTCTGATGCATCGATCCCTATCATCAGCAATAAGGATAGGGTTTCATACATGATCAGCTTCATTACCTTGGTCTTGATTCTGATTTCCAAGGTCCATCTTGACTTGTCTTCGAGCTATTCATTCACGGCTTCTTTGTCTGAAAGTTTACTCAATTTCAAGGTCTACAGCGAGTAAATCGATAATTCAATCTATGCTCATAAACACCTGAAAAGAAAATCACAAAAATTAAAAAGAATAAGTTAGTAATGTTAGAAACAAATCAAATTGAAAATAAATAATTTCACGAAAAAAATGACTATGGCAACAATTGACAATCCATGACAACGGAGCCAAAAACTTGTATCGCGTAGGTTTGTGCAAGTGTATACAGTTGTTATCAAGTAATAAGTATCGAGTTATCGTTTCCATAGGGATTGTATTTGCGTTAAGTCACTTAATTTTTAAAATTATATTAACAATTTGGTAAATAAAAACACAATATAGTTGAGAAGTGGTGATTAAAATATATTAAACTAAATGCAATGGTCCCTAATGCAAATTATCCTAAGTATGCAAACCATATGAATGAAATAGGTTTTAGTAAAATTAAACACAATTTGCAACAATTATAACATAAATAAACTAGGACAATTACTTTAATTAAACTCAATTTATTATCAACATGCTTAATAACATTCAGAAAAACATTCCATGTCAACTCGATCTTTCATGAGTATAGAAACGACATTAGGTCCTTTCAGAATCCTTTACTTAGTAAATACACATTTTACTAATCCTTATTTGCTAAGGGTTTCTTAGCATTCGTGTGAGGTAATAGGGGCGTGTCAGGTTTGAAACAATTTAATCACATAAATCTAAAAACTATGTAGATAACAGAGCTTGGTCAGAGTTGTTATGCAACCTCCAATTTAATTGGGTCAGGATCTAAATTGAGCATGCACATTTCAATTATGTGTCCATTAGCCGTCATCTGGTTAGGATCACTCAGCTAATTCAGGTGTATTTCAATCACATATGAATGAAATACAGACTAGATTTTAATTGAAAGCATGATCGATTAAGGCACAAACATTATAAGCATGAATCAAATAAATATTATTTAATCAAAGCAATCATCCTAGCTTAAATAAAATTAAGCTAAAATTGTTGTAAATAAGATCAAAGAACACATAGCAAACATCTTTATATTAAATTAAAGAAAAGGAAGATTAAACCCAATTCACAGTGGCTATCACCCAAGACTCTGACTGATGAGGCTCCTTCGTTCCTTTACTTTGCTCCTTTACTAATGGCTCTCCACAGTGGCCGACCAAGGGTTCTTTAAAAGGCTTAATTGCTAAAATCTCTATGAAGAGATGATGCTAGGTGTGAGAATGGAAAAGGCTAAGAGAATTTGGAGAAAAGAGAGAATGATGATTGATGAGAATGAATGAGGAATGATTTAGGGATGCTTGAGGGGTGATGAATGAAGGAATGAGAGAGTCTTATTTATAGGTGAGGATAGGGGGATAGTTTTTCTAAAAATAGTGGATGTTAACCTCTTCAAATCTCCTCAAATTGTGGTCGTCCATGCTTAGTGGCTTTTGACTTGATTTTTTGCTTGATTTTTTGCTTGATTTTTAAGCAATTTAGGATGCCACACAACTCAGGACTGACTCTCGGTCAATCGTAAATCTTCGGGCAAATCTCTAATTTCTTCAACACTACAAGGACCTTGTGTAATTAAACCAAAGAATGGTTTAAATGGACAGCCATGTGTAGCTGAATATTGGGTTGACTTGGTCTCCAATTTAGACGATTTTGTAATCCAGCAAATCTATTAGACCTAACCAGAACAAATCAACAAGTTAGAGGACCAAAGAATAAAATTTATCCAATTTAATTAATTAATTAAAACCCAAATTATTAATGAAATATTTTCAAATGAATTATTAAATATAATTTTATATTTTATTATTTAATTTAATAATACATGGCCCACTTTATGTCTTAAAAAAATAATATATTCAAATTAATATAAAATAAGCCATTTATTTCATGAAAACTATATAATAAAGCATAAAATCACATTTTAATAATTTCTATGCCCTAATTTCATATTTTCACATATTTTATTAATTTATTAAAAATTTACTTAGTTTTAACAACGGATTTAAGTAAAAAGGTGATAAATTACATAGGAAAAATCCTATATATTTTTCTGTTTACACTCATTAAGTGGCTCATCTGATCTTCCAGCTTAGTCAATTTCTTTGTCGAGTTAGTGCACTCAGACTGCACTTGCCTCACATATGTTCTCATTGATTGCAATTCCCCCTCTATCTAATTCAGTTGCTGACCATATAAAATATGGTCATTTGGGTTGGCCCTTTCATGTGGTTTTTGTAAATAAGGAGTTTGATAACTATTATTTTTAACCTGAGTAAAAGTATTACCTCCTTGATTTCCTCCCCATCTCAAGTTCAGGTGATCTCTCCATCCGGGTTTGCATGTATTCAAATAAGGGTTTCCTCGATGGGATTGTTAATTTAATGGAAGAGTGGTTTGTCTCCTTCATATATGGATGGTACACTATTTACGGATTCTATA
This sequence comes from Gossypium hirsutum, assembly GCF_007990345.1. Taxonomy (NCBI): domain Eukaryota; kingdom Viridiplantae; phylum Streptophyta; class Magnoliopsida; order Malvales; family Malvaceae; genus Gossypium; species Gossypium hirsutum. The sequence continues at coordinate 20,368,923 of NC_053440.1, read as the reverse complement.
CGATTGAGTCTATCCACTAACTGTTGATATATGTCATCCTCTTGGACAACCATTATCGTAGATGGTCTCAAGCCATATATGTATCAATCAGTTGGCCACTTGCAGGAATTCATTGCCATATTTTCTATTAATTTGTATGTGTCCACATACATTCGGTTCATTAAGGCTCTTCCTGCAGCACCATCCAATCCTAACCTTGTGTGAACATCCGGCCCATTATAGAATATTTGCAGTCGTAACCACCCAGGCAATCTGTGATGTGGACATTTTTAAATCAACATCTTAAAACACTTCCAAGCTTCATGAAAACTCTCTCCCTCTAATTATTTGAACATAGAAATCTTCCTTCTTAACTGGACCATCTAGCTAATGGGGAACAAATTTTGTAGGAACTTTACTACATGTTTGTCCCATGTCGTGATAGACCCTGGTGCCTGCGAATCTAACCAAGAAAAGGTAGTATCAATTAATGAGAAGGGGAACAACTAAAGACGAATAACATCATTGATGACCCTGTTATATCTGAAAGTGTCACAAAGCTAGAGGAGCCATTTTAAATGCTGACTCGAATGTTCTGTCATCATTCCTCAAAATTGCAAATTATTTTTGATCATTTGGATCATGCTAGCTTGATTTCGAAGTTATTATCCAGGATGGTTGGCCTTTTTTTGCTCCCTTGAACCATTTCCAGATTTGGTAGTGCATATTCTCTAAGAGTTCTATCATTACACTCCATATCTGTGGGTAGTTGTGGTGGATCTCCTAAGATATTATTGTTGATTTCGACGACCAATGGATTTTCTCGTGGTGGTAAATTACCTGCAGCAAGTGGCTGGTTTTGAAGTCGTTGTTGTTGCTATTGCTATTGGCGATTCCTATATATTATTATGGCTCTATAGGTGTTCCTCTACTATGAGTCACACAGTAAAGCCAAAAAGAAGAAATTAGAAAAACTAAGAAAATAAAATCGTAGCTATAATTTAAAATTTTCCTAATTATTCTATTAAGATGCAAAAATTAAATAAAACTTAGTGACGTTTCCTCCTTAGTAACGGCACCAACAACTTGACCACCTCTAGACGTACCAATGCCTAGGTAGAAATCCTGCACAAAATATATTAAAACTGGTATTCACAAGTATACATGTTAGGTTTTAATATAGTTACAACAAAGAAGATGAGTACTTAGAGGATCGTACCGAAAGGAGGTGAGCACTAAATTATTTCAGACCTAAGAATAAATATATCTAATTAGTATGTTAGATGAATTATATTACAATCAAATATACAGAAATGTTTTCGAGATTCTTAATAATAAATAAATAAATAAGGAGAAATCAAATAGTAAAATTTATCACATCTGAGCATGGGTGATTAGCTTGCTTTGGTAATCATAATGAACTATCACTTTTGGTTTTCTAATTCAATCAACTAGTCGATACCCCAGCAAGATCTTCCGGTTTCACAGTCCAGACTGATTCAAGGTTCAGGTTTTCACGGGTCGGCCATAAGCAATTTTTGGTTAATTCTAACCTTATTGACTTTCTAAGGTTTTTAAGCCTAGGGTTTAAGTTCATTTTTTCCTGAACAACTAATCCGCTAAGAGAACCCTACAAAACAGTTAACTAATCATACTTCCGCTCGCTAATCCCCTACAGGAGGATTAGTTTCTCATTGATCTCATAAACAATATAGACTTCATATATAGAATAAACATGAAAAAATTTCAAGAATATAAAGTTTAGAAGAAGCCTGATATGTATTAAATAGAATGCTAAATCCTCACAGAGTTTGATCCTGTTCACAAATCTGGTTTCTTCCACAAAAGTAAAGAAAAAAATTGAAATAAACCTAAAGCCTAGTAAAACAGAAAGACTAAAGACTAAAACTAGGAAGAAAATTATACAATATGAAAAGCTGTGAATAACATGTGTTAGATGAGTCTATTTATAGACTTTAGAGTGGCTATCGTCCTTAACCCTAGGTCAGCTATCGTGTTCGTGCTTATTGATTGATTGTCCGGACCTAAACACCCCTAGCTTTTAACTATTTCCTGTACAAAGGTGATGTCGCGACGCACCAGGTCTTATGTCACGACATCGAGGTTAGTATGCTTCATCTTCAGAGGTGGGTCCCGACATCCTCAGGCTATTTCGTGACATCAAATGTAATCTTGGTATTCTTCTATTCTACTCCCTATGTCGCGACATTCAACTCTCTGTGTTGTAACACAGCTACTAGTATCGAGTTAGCCCACCTTCTAATAGTCTCCTACACACTTACAGAGCATATTATCTTACCCTTAGGCCTCATTCGACCCTTAAGGTCAATAAAGGACTCAAATTTCACATATTATTGAACGTAAATAAAATTACAAAACCTTACCTAAAACTTACGCAAAGTTCTTGTATTCAAGCTCCTAAAGTACGAAAACTAGTTTATTTTTGGTACACATAATTACCGTAGATCAAGGGCATGGCAAGTGGACTTGCCAAGCCAACTCCGAGGTGCCCCTAAAATTCAACACGACCATCATGTTTTCGATGGCCAATATGTGTATGGAATTCATTTGCACCGGGTTGGTTCCAATTCACAATACTTTTGACGTTACCGCCTCTCGAGCAGTTATGCTTTTTTGTATATTGTAAAGAGAGCATATTTTTGTCAACCATTAGATTTACGAGGAAATACTCAAGTACACACGGAGCCAAAAGCATAGTATGTACTTCAAGTATTTTACTTCTGCCCTATGTTGTTGAGCTAAGATTCTCATGTCTCTGATTGAGCCATTTATTAGACCTAGTAGTAGTGTGATTGGGGACAACTTCTACAGTCAATTCATTGAGCTTTAATGAAAGTGAAATCCGGAGAAGGAGCAAAAAACCAAAGATAGGAGCGACACCTAGGGGCTGATAAAAAGGAAGAGTAAAGTTCACAGGTTAAATATGACAGGACTCACATATATGCCCATATTAGAGTGGAAAACCCAATGGATGCATGATAAGAGAGGCATTCTTATTCGCATTGGAGAACAGAATGGATGGCCCATACCAACACCACTCTAGTGCATGTTCGAAAGATTCCCACCGCTACGCGAGAAGGGTGCCAATGATGATGATAATGAGGAGGAGGAGGAAACCCAAATTGTTCCACCATATTATGAGTAAGTTACTATCAATTGCGAGTTAAAGACTCTGATGTGCCGAAAACTACTTTCCGAATGAGGTACGGGCATTATAAGTTTCTAGTTATCCCTTTCAGACTAACGAACGCACATGCTGTTTTTATGGACCGAATGAATCAGATCTTCAAACTGTATTTGGATAGATTTATTGTTGTGTTTATAGATGTCATCTTGATCTATTCCCGTGATGAATCTGAGCATGCTGAACATCTAAGAATAGTGCTACAAACTTTGCGAGATAAACAACTATTTGTAAAGTTTAGTAAATGTAAGTTCTGGTTATGAAAAGTTGGTTTTTGGGGCATATTGTGTCAGCATCGGGTATTCAAGTTGATTTGAGTAAGATTTCAGCAATATTGGATTGGAAGCTTCCAAAAAATGTATCCGAAGTCTGAAGCTTTCTAGGACTCGCCGGTTATTACAAGCAATTGGTAAAAGGTTTCTCAATGATTGCAACTCTGTTGATGAGACTACTTTAGAAGGATGATAAGTTCGAGTGGTTGGACAAGTGGCAAAAAAGTTTTGATCAGCTAAACGCTCTGTTGACTGAAGCTCTAGTGTTAGTACAGCCAGAATCGAGTAAATAATTCGTAATCTATAGTGATGCATCGTTGAATGGTTTGGGTTGTGTTTTGATGCAGGAAGGCAAAGTCATAGCTTATGCCTGGAGACAATTAAAGCCGCATGAAAAGAATTAGCCGAGCACGATTTGGAATTAGCAGCTATCGTGTTCGCGTTGAAGATCTGGCATCACTATTTGTTCGGTGATAAATGTCATGTTTATTCTGACCACAAGAGCTTTAAGTATTTGATGACTCAGAAAGATCTAAATCTATGAAAGTGAATATGATTGGAATTTTTGAAAGATTTCGTGCTAGTGATTGACTCCCATCCGGGAAAGGCCAATGTTGTTGCTGATGCTTTAAGTCGAAAATATTTGTTTGCTCTATGTGCAATGAATACGCAGTTGGCTCTATCTGATGACAACTCGATTATAGCTAAGTTAAAAGCAAGATTGTTATTTATGCAGCAGGTTTGTGAAGCTTAGAAAGCTGATAATGAATTGTTAGCAAAACAGGCTCAATGTGATTTGAATTTTAGAGTTTTGAGTTTATGCTAATGATTGTTTAAGATTCAGGGGCTAAATATGTGTACCGAGAAATTCAGAGTTCATTCAGATGATTTTAAATGAAGCTCATAGTAGTCGTTTGTTTGTTCATCTGGAAAGCATGAAAATGTATAATGATCTAAAACAGCTTTACTGGTGGCCTGGTATGAAACGTGACATCTCAGAGTTTGTTTCTAAATGTTTGGTCTGTTAGCAAGTTAAAGCTAAGCATAAGGAACTGTCTGGTTTGTTACAGCAGATTATGATTCCCAAGTGGAAATGGGATAGAGTGACTATGGATTTTGTGTCGGGATTGCCCCTATCTCCGAGAAAGAAAGATGCGATCTGGGTTATAGTTGACAGATTGACAAAATTGGCTCATTTCATTCTGGTACGAATGGACTATTCATTTGATAATTTTGTTGAGTTGTACATCTTCGAGGTTGTGAGATTACACGGAGTACCTATTTCTATTGTTTCGGGTAGAGATCTGAGGTTCATATCGCGGTTTTGTAAAAGCTGCAAGATGCACTAGGTACAAACCTATACTTCAATACAACATTTCACCCACAGACGAATGGTCAATTCGAGAGAATTATTCAGATTCTTGAGGATAGGTTACGATGTTGCATTCTTCAGTTTCAAGGTTCTAGCGCTGGGCTTTGTGCAAGTGTACACAATCGTTATAAAGTAATAAGTAAGTATTGAGTTATCATTTCCACAGGGATTGTATTTGTGCTAAGTCACTTAATTTGTAAAACTATATTAACAATTTGAAAAAACAAAAACAAAATATAGTTGAGAAGTGGTATAAACTAGATGCAATGATCCCTAATGTAAATTATGTTAATATGCAGACTATATGAATGAAATAGATTTTAGTAAAATCAAACACAATTTTCAACAATTATAACATAAATAAACTAGGACAATTACTTTAATTAAACTTAATTTATTATCATCATGCTTAATAATATTCGGAAAAACATTCCATGGCAACTCGATCTTTCATGACTTTTGGAACCCAAATTAGGTCCGTTCGGAATCCTTTACTTAGTAAATATGCATTTTACTGATCCTTATTTATTAAGGGTTTCTTAGCATTCGTGTGAGGTAACAGGGACATGTTAGGTTTGAAACAATTTAATCACACAAATCTAAAAACTATGCAGATAACAGAGCCTGGTTAGGGTTCTTAGGCAATCTACAATTTAATCGGGTTAGGATCAAAATTGAGCATGCACATTTCAATTATGCGTCCATTAGCCGTCGTCTGGTTAGGATCACTTAGCTAATTCAGGTGCATTTCAATCACGTATGAATAAAAATAAAAACTTGACTTTAATTAAAAACATGATCGATTGAGGTACAAACATTATAAGCATGAATCACATAAATATTATTTAATCAAAATAATCATCCTAGCTTAAATAAAATTTAAGCTATCATTGTTGTAAACAAGAACATAGAACTCATAGCAAACATCTTTAAATTAAACTAAAGAAAAGAAAGATTAAACCCAATTCAGAGTGGCTTTCATCCAAGACTCTGATTGAGACTCCTTCGCTTCTTTGCGTTGCTGCTTTGCTGATGGTTCTCCAAAGTGACCGACCAAGGTCTCTTCAAGAGGATAATTTGCTAAAATCCTTGTGCAAGGATGATGATAGGTGTGAGATCTAAGAGAGTTGAAAGAGAGGATGAGAGATGAGAGGGATGAGGGATGATTGAAAAAGTTAGAAATGAGCTGTTATTTATAGGTGAGGCAAGGGAGCTAGTTTGGTAAAATTAGGAGTGTCCATCTTTTGAAACCTCCTCCAAGAATGGCCATGAATTGAGGAAATGTAGTTGATTTTTCCTTTTTTTTGGTCAATTTGAATGCCACAACAAATCCGGACTAAGACTCGGTCTCTAGCAAATATTCAGGTAAATTTCTGATTTCTTTAACTCTTCAAGGGCCTTATGTAATTAAACAAAATATGGTTTATAATCAGCCATGTGCAGTCAAAAATTGGGTTGACGTGGTCCCCACTTTGGACAGTTTTGCAATTAGAAGAAAACTCTCAGACTTGTCAAAAATAGCAAATAGTTTAGAGGACAAAATGAATTAATTTAACCACTTTAATTAATCAATTTAATTAATTAATTAAACCCAATTTTATTAATGAAATATTTAAAATAAATAATTAAAATATATCATTATATTTTATTATTTAATTTAATCATGCATGGCCCACTTCATAGCTGAAAAATATAATATGCTTAAATTAATATAAAATAAGTACTTTTATGCATGAAAACTATATAATAAAACATAAAATCACATTTTAATAATTTCTATGCCCTAATTTCGTATTTTCACATATTTCATTAATTTGTTAAACAATTACTTGGTTTTTACAACAAATTTAAGTAAAAAGGTGATGAATTATATAGGAAAAATCCTATATATTTTTCTGTTTACACCCCCAAACTTAAATCATTGCTCGTCCCGAGTAATGTTCATGCACAACACAAGGTCTTGCTAAGGTAAATTTTGCTTAGAGTGTAAGTAGCGTCAACCTTCGTCTCGTAATCATGCATCAACAAATTAATGCTCATAGATCTTCTTTATTAACTAGTAACTCATATACAAACATTTTGAAAATTTTATTCTAAGTTTCAAGATATGCCAACATGAATCATTGTTTGCATGTATGTCACAGCCATAGATATTATTCTTCATTCAACACAATTTCTCATCAATTGAGCAAAAAATCATAAGGCTTATTTATGATCTTCATATGTTGAACTTAATACTTCCTCTCCACTTTGGTACCTATAAGATATGAACAGAATTTGTCAAAAGCAAAAACTATAGCAAATAGTTCCTTTTCAGTTACTGTATAATTGAGTTGGGCTCCCGTCAAGGTTCTACTTGCATAGCAAATGGGGTGGAATACTTTATTTCTTCTTTGACCCATCACAGCTCAAACAGCATAATCACTTACGTCGTACATCAACTCAAAAATTGAGTTCCAATCAGGTGTAACGAGTATTGGGGCTGTAATTAACTGATTCTTTAGATCCTCCAAAACTTCCAAACACGCTTTGTTAAAATTGAACACTGTATCTTTCTCTAACAACAAACACAGCGGCTTAGAAATTTTTGAGAAATCCTTGATAAACCTTCGGTAAAAACTGGCATGGCTTAAGAAACTTCTAACTCTTTTCACATTAATTAGGGCCGGTAATCTTTCAATTACATCCACCTTTGCTTTGTCAACTTCAATTCCTTTCATTGAGATCTTGTGACCTAAGACAATTCCTTCATTGACCATAAAATGACATTTTTCCCAATTAAGGACAAGATTCGTCTCTTCGCATCTCTTCAGTACCTTAGCCAAATTACTCAAACAAATATCATAAGTGTTATCAAAAATAGAAAAATCATCCATGAAAACCTCGACCAAATTTTTGACCACATCAGTAAATACTGCCATCATGCATTGTTGAAAAGTTACAGGTGTATTGCATAAACCAAAAGGCATTCGCCTAAAATCAAACGTACCATATGGACAAGTAAAGGTTGTTTTATGTTGGTCCTCCGAGGCTACAACTATTTGGTTATATCCCGAATAGCCATCTAAAAAATAATAGAATTCATTACCTGCCAGTTGAGCTACCATCTGATCCATAAAAGGCAACAGAAAATGATCCTTTCGAGTGGATTTGTTTAGCTTTCTGTAATCAATACAGACTCTCCAACCAGTAATAGTTCTTGTTGGAATTAACTCATTATGCTCATTTTCAACAATCGTGATTCCACCTTTCTTCAGCACACACTGCACCGGACTTACCCACGAACTATTTGAAATAGGATAGATGATTCGTGCATCTAACCATTTAATCACTTTCTTTCTCACAACTTCGTTCATAATAGGATTGAGCCTCCTTTGCCCATCAATTTGAGCTCTTTCACCTTATTCTAAAATGATTTTATGCATGCAAAATGAAGGGCTTATACCTCGAATGTCAGCTATGGTCCAACCAATTGCTTTCTTAAATTTCTTTAAAAGAGCAATCAATTGTTCCTCTTGATCTTTCGTTAGTTCTGCTGAAATAATCATAGGAAAATTAGAACAATCACCTAAATAAACATATTTCAAATGGGAAGGAAGCACCTTTAGTTCGAGTTTAGGTGGTTCTTCGATTGACAACTTTGGTTGCACAAATTCTCTGACTTCCAACTCTAACGGTTCAAAAAGTGTGGATTGAATATAATTTCTCAGATTGGCTTTCATCAAAGCCATGTTTTCTTCACCTTTTTCATCCTTCTAAGGGTCAAGATCTGAAGGTTTCTCCAATGGATCTTCTTCAAAATTACTTTCCAAAGAAACCAAGGTTTCTATCTCTTCCATAACTGAATACTCCTATGCCAAATCAGGAAATTTCATTGCTTTAAGAATGTTAAAAGTTTCCTGGTTGTCTTGAACTCGCATGGTGAGTTCACATTTCTGCACATCAATTAACGTTCTTCCTGTTGTAGGGAAAGGTCTCCCAAGGATAATTGGTACTTCCTTATTTGCTTCAAAATATAAAATAATAAAATCAGCAGGAAAAATAAATTTATCGACTCTTACCAAAACATCCTCGATCTTTCCTTCGGGATATGTTAAAGATTGATCTGCTAACTGAATCGTCACGTTGTAGGTCTTACTTCACCTATCCCTAACATCTTGAAAATATACTTAGGCATCAAGTTGATACTCGCTCCAAAGTCACACAAAGCTTTACCATAGTAAGATTCACCAATGTTACAGGGTATAGTAAAGCTTCTTGGGTCTTTCAATTTGAGTGGCAGTTTGTTCTGCAAGAACGCACTGCACTCCTTTGTCAAGGAAACAATCTCATACTCACTCAGTTGTTTCTTCTTGGACAGTATATCCTTCATAAAATTCACATAATTTGGCATTTGTTCTAAAGCCTCTACCAACAGAATATTGATGTGTAACTGCTTCAGAACATCCAAAAACTTCTTGAATTGTACCTCATGTCTCTACTTGTGTTGCTGCAATCTTTGTGGATATGAAGGTGATGGAACTTTCGGTTGAATCAGACTACTTTTTTGAGTAGGTAAATCTGCATCCAAAGAAGATGTTAAAACATCTGAATTCACTAGGTCAGGGTTTACCTTGTAAGACTTTGCAATTTCTGATTCCTTTGGTGTAGGAACTTCAATAGTTGGTTGACTTTCCTCCTTTTGAACGTGAACATCATCGACATCAATCAATCGGGGTTCCAGAGTTTGTCTACTTTGCAATGCCACTGCCTTGATATGTTCTTTACCCAAATTTCTTGCATTCTCAATATCACTCGGCAAGGTTCCTTGCGGTCTATTATGAAGCTCCGTAGCTAACTGACCCATTTGGCTTTCCAATTTTTTCAGTGTTGCTGCTTGGCTTTAGACCAAAGCCTCATTCTTTGCCATGTACGCTTTCAACAAGTTCTCCAAACTATTTGTTGCCTCTGCATGAGGTGGCTTTAGAGCTTGCTGATTAAACCCTTGAGATTGGTTGGGTCTTTGTTGCAATAAGTTGTTGTTCGATCCATTTCCTTGGTTACTCCAAGAAACGTTAGGATGATTACGCCATAAAGGATTGTAGAAGTTGGACTGGGGTCCTTGCCCACTCTTATTTTGATATTGGTTCCCCACATAGTACACTAACTCAGGATTTGATGGAAAATTCTCAAAAGAATGACCTTCTCCACCGAACACACAAGAAACTACTTCAAACGGACTTGGTGGCTGAGCTACAAAATTATTAGTACTATTAGCGGTTAACTATTTTAGCATAGAAGAAATAGAAGATACCTAAGCCGATAACGAAGTGAGGGAGTCAACTTCATGAACTCCGGCTACACGTCTTCCTGAAGCTGTTCGATTTTTTGGCCATTGATATTTATTACTCGCGATCCTCTCGATGATCTCATGAGCCTCATTATAAGACTTAGACAAAATTGCACCATTCGCGGAAGCATCTACCATCAATCTTGTATGTGCATTGAGACCATTATAGAATGTCTCCAACTGGATACAGTGAGGAATCCCATGATGAGGACACTTACGAAGTAAGTCCTTGAATCGCTCCCAAGCCTCATACAAAGACTCATCATCTAGTTGCTGGAAAGTTGTGTTCTCGTTCTTCAACTTAGCATTTTTGCTAGGTGGGAAATACTTAACCAAAAATCTCTCTGCTAATTCTTACCATGTAGATATAGAACTTGGTGGCAATGAATTGAGCCATGCTCATGCTCAATCTTGCAATAAGTACGGAAACAACTTCAACCTCATTGCGTCATCAGTCACATTGGCTATCTTGAATGAATCACTCATCTCCATAAACAATCGAAGTTGGAGATGTGGATCTTCCGTTGGCATACCACTAAATTGGCCCACCGTTTGTCAGATTTGAAACATCACTGGTTTCACTTCAAACTGAGTTCCCTCAATCTCCGGCCTTCTAATTCCTAGGTTTAACTAGCTAAAAAGTGGCACAACATAGGATTTCGTACATAATTGGCTTCATTACCTTGGTCTTGATTCTGATTTCCAATGTCCATCTCGACTTGTCTTTGAGTTGATCGTTCACATCTTCTTTGTCTGAAAGTTCACTCAATTACAAGGTCTACAGGGAGTAAATCAATAATTCAATCTATGCTCATAAATACCTGAACAGAAAATCAAAAAAATTAAAAAGATTAAGTTAGTAATGTTAGAAATAAATCGAATTGAAAATAAATAATTTCATGAAAAAAATGACTACGGCAATAGTTGACAATCCCGGCAATGGCACCAAAAACTTGTAAAGCTAGGGTTTGTGCAAGTGTACATAGTCGCTATCAAGTAATAAGTAAGTATCGAGTTATCGTCTCCACAGGGATTGTATATGTGCTAAGTCACTTAATTTGTAAAATTATATTAACAATTTAAAAAAATAAAAACAAAATATAGTTGAGAAGTGGTATAAACTAGATGCAATGATCCCTAATGTAAATTATCTTAATATGTAGACTATATGAATGAAATAGATTTTAGTAAAATTGAACACAATTTGCAACAATTATAACATAAATAAACTAGGACAATTACTTTAATTAAACTTAATTTATTATCATCATGCTTAATAATATTCGAAAAAACATTCCATGGCAACTCGATCTTTAATGAGTTTTGGAAACCAAATTAGGTCTTTTCGGAATCCTTTACTTAGTAAATACACATTTTACTAAGGGTTTCTTAGCATTCATGTGAGGTAACAGGGATGTGTGAGGTTTGAAACAATTTAATCACACAAATCTAAAAACTATGCAGATAACAGTGCCTGGTTGGGGTTGTTATGCAACCTACAATTTAATTGGATTAGGATCTAAATTGAGCATGCACATTTTAATTATGCTTCCATTAGCTGTCATCTGGTTAGGATCACTCAGCTAATTCAAGTGCATTTCAATTAGGTATGAACGAAATATAGACTTGATTTTAATTGAAAACATGATCGATTGAGGTATAAACATTATAAGCATGAATCACATAAATATTATTTAATCAAAATAATCATCCTAGCTTAAAAAAAATTTAAGCTATCATTGTTGTAAACAAGAACTTAGAACTCATAGAAAACATCTTAAAATTAAATTAAAGAAAAGAAAGATTAAACCCAATTCAGAGTGGTTGTCACCCAAGATTCTGTCTGACGAGGCTCCTTCGCTTCTTTGCGTTGCTCCTTTGCTGATGGTTCTTCAAGGTGGCCGACCAAGGGCTCTTTAAGAGGCTAATTTGCTAAAATCTTTATGCAAGGATGATGATAGGCATGAGAGCTAAGAAGTTGAGAGAGAGGATAAGAGATGAAAGGGATGAGGGATGAGGGATGATTGAAAGAGTGAAAAATGAGCTGTTATTTATAGGTGAGGCAAGGGTGCTAGTTTGCTAAAATTAGGAGTCTCCATCCTCTGAAATCTCCTCCAAGAGTGGCCGGCCATTTATTGAGGAAATGTGGCTGATTTTTCCTTGATTTTTGGTCAATTTGAATGCCACAACAATTCAGGACTAAGACTCGATCTCTAGCAAATCTTCAGGTAAATCTCTGATTTCTTTAACTCTTCAAGGGCCTTATGTAACTAAGCCAAAAATTGGGTTGACTTGGTCCCCACTTTGGATGGTTTTGCAATTAGAAGAAAACTCTCAGACCTATAAAAAATAACAGATAGTTTAGAGGGCCAAAGGAATTAATTTAACCACTTTAATTAATCAAATTACTTAATTATTTAAACCCAATTTTATTAATGAAATATTTAAAATAAATCATTAAAATATAACATTATATTTTATTATTTAATTTAATCATGCATGGTCCACTTCATAGCTTAAAAATATAATACGCTTAAATTAATATAAAATAAGCCATTTTATGCATGAAAACTATATAATAAAACATAAAATCACTTTTTAATAATTTCTATGTCCTAATTTTATATTTTCACATATTTCATTAATTTATTAAACAATTACTTGGTTTTAACAACAATTTTAAGTAAAAATGTGATGAATTATATAGGAAAAATCCTATATATTTTTCCGTTTACTAAGGTACGTAGGAAAAATATTTGCCGTTGTTTGAATTTGCGTATAATAACAGCTATCAATTGAGTATAAAAATGGAACCATACGATTCTTTATACGGTCGCAAATACCAAACACCTTCGTACTGGACTGAACTTAGTGAGAATAAGATTCACGAGGTTGATTTGATTAAAGAGAGCGAACAGAAAGTGCAAGTGATTCATGATAGTCTGAAAGCAGCATCAGATCGTCAGAAATCATACACTGACTTGAAATAAAAATATATTAAGTTTCAGATTGACAAGAAAATACTTAGATTTGGCAGAAAAGGCAAGTTCGAGATTCATCGGGCAGTATGAAATTATCGAGCATATCAGGCCAGTTGCTTATAGATTGTTGTTGCCACCTAGATTAGAAAAGATTCATAATGTATTTCATGTATCGATGCTTCGACGATATCAATTTGATCCCTCACATGTCATTTCCCCGTCTGAGATTGAGATTCAGTCTGATATGACATACGAAGAAGAACCGATCTGAGTTTTAGATCGCGAGGTTAAAGAACTGATAAATAAGAAAATTTTATTAGTGAAAGTCTTATGGCATCCACACGGGGTTGATGAAGCTACGTGAGAGCCCGAGGATGCTATGAGTGCGCAATATCCAAACCTATTCACTGGTAAGAATTCCGGGACGAAAATCCCTAAGGGGAGAAAGTTGTAACAGCCAGGTTTTAGCTAAATCAGAACAGTGGTTTTGAAACCACAAATTTAAGGTCATAAAATTATTTTTAATATTATTTTTTGTAATTACAGCATGTTATTTAATATGTGTAAAAATTTCGTGATTTAATTTTACTGATTGGTTAGTTAATTTGATAAAAGAACTAAATCGCATAAAATGTAATAGTGGCTTTCTAATTGTTAAAGTACTTATTTGCTATGGTTTCTTTGTTTTAAAGTCCTTAAAATGAAATTCGGCCATTGAATATATGAGTGGATCGTATTGTTTATGCATTATATGGTTTTCAAATTAAATTATAAAGGTTAATTTGGTAAATGATTAATAAATGGTTAATAAAATAAAACATAAAGTAAAAACACATGCATATTCATCTTGTTTGGCCAAAATTGAAAGAAAATGAAAACATTGGAAAGCTTTAAGGTTCGGCACACTTGGGAGCTTGATTTAGGTATATTTTGAGCTTGCTTTTTTGATGATTTTTAAGTTTTTGAGATCGTTGCTTCCTATTCTAGCTAACCCGTGCCTTAATTTTGTATTGTTTGATGAATTTATGAGTTTTCATTGATGATAGCTTGATGTTTTTGTTGTTTGATGATGAAAAATAAATATTTGTTGTTAGATTATCATGTTTTTACTAAGTGATTTTTGATAAAAAGGCTTATTAAGGATTAAATTGTGAAATTTGTAAATTGAGGGGTTAAATGTGAAATAAATGGAATTAATGGGCTGCTAGGGACCTAAAGAATATTCGGCCAAACATAGGTTAAATGACATTTTGAGTATTTTGTGTTGTTTTGAAATAGGGACTAAATTGTAAAAATGTGAAATGTTAGGGGATAAAGTGAAAAATTCCCATTTATGTGTTTTTGGATGAAATTGAAAGAATATTTATTTAAATAAGTTAAATTTGAATTGATGTAGATCAAGAAAGGAAGAAATCAAATTTGAATTGGAGAAAGTCGAAATTTGTTGAATAGTCGTTCTGATTCGTTCGTTTCCGTTTGAGGTAAGTTCATAAGCAATTAAATGTTTTCTTTAAATTCAAATGTATATATATTATATGTAGCCGAATTGAATTATATGTATTGATATATATATTGCCGAATTGATTTGAGCATTGGATGACTAGTTTCGAGCATGAATTGATTTAATCACAAAGTCGAAAGCCAGAACGAACCTTAGGAAATGTATAGGATACTGATGTCATGAAATAAGGACTTCCGAGATGTTATTTCGTGTAAGACCATGCCTAGGACATTGGCATCAAAGTGAGAAAATATGTAAGACCATGTCTGGGACATTGGCATCGTATATGAGTCGTATAAGACATTGTCTGGGATAGTGGCGTCGAAATGTGTTAACATGCAAGACCATATCCGGGATATGGCATTGTACGAGCTTTGTATGATATCCGTGTATCCTTAAAAATTTTGAATGGTTCATCGGGCATTGACAAAACGAGATCAAAGATGAAATTGAGCTAAATGGTTCAGGTATGTAAGAAGTTTATATATTCATGAAAGATCAAGGTAAGTGTGATATTTAATGTGGTAATATGTAATTATATAAGTAAGATGATTTTATATTTGTATGAGATTTATTAAATTTGACCTATTTGATTTGAGCTATTAATGTTCTTGTGATAATTTAATTGTTTATGACTTGCTAAACTTTCAAAGCTTACTTTGTGCGTCTTTTCATTGTTTTATAGATTTTGAAAGCTAGTTTCGAGCTTGGGGATTGTCAAGGATCATCGTCACACTATCGATTGCTATTTCGGTACTTTAAGAGTTTGTACTTTTGACTTATGGCATGTATAGGCTAGTTTTGATATGGTTCATTTTGATTAGTATATATGTAGCCATGCGAGAATGGCTTGATAATGATGCTAATGTTTGTGTATATTCGATCATGGTATAAGCTCATTTTGGGAAGTATGTTTCATGGTATATATGTATGGTGTATTTGTTATATGTTTTGGTTAAGTAACGATTTAGTTGATGGATGTGTTTTTACTATAATGCATATGTTCCCATAAGCTAAGTTATGTATAAGTGATTGCTTGCTTATTGGTTAGGTACGGTTTGTGATGGCAAAGTACGAATATGTTTTATAATTTATTGGATGGTCATCTAGGTATGGACATAAATGGTAAATTACGCATGAATTATTAAAGTTCAAGATCATATTTAATCGTTTGGTAATATTTGATTATGTCTCATGTATGGATGTTATTTATGCCGTATGGTGTGTCTTGTTTTGACTTAATAATTTGAATGTGCATAGGTATGTAAAATGTACGTTTGACAATTTGCTAATGAAATAGATTTATAAAATTGAAGATCATAATCTATGTGCTAGGTACCACATATGAAATGATACATGCTTGGTTTTAATTTAGGTAGTCGAATACCATGAATGTGATGTTCATATGGTTCGAAAATTATATTTATAAAGCACGTATTGTATGACTTTGATGCATGTTAGTTGGTTCGAAAATTTGATTGAATGGAGGATATTGATATGATTGAATTTGAAGCATGGTTCGTATTTGTAATATGATTAATAATGCATGTTTGAATTAATTGGTTATGAGTTTTATATATATGAATTTGACTTATATGAATGAGTGAATGGTTGCTATTTGAATTTAATAACTATTGTATAGATGTCATTATAATTTTTTGCATGAATTATAATAAATGATTGTGATGAACCATGTTTTGTTTGGTAATGTCTCGTAACCCTAATCCAGCAACTGATACGGGTTAGGGGTGTTACATCTTCTTACCCTTGATTATGAATTGTTTAAGGCAAAACCAAAAGAAGGAATCAAGGAAATGTCCAATCGCTTCACTCATATCATCAATGGTCTCAAACCTCTTGGGAAGACATATCCCAACAAGAAGATGGTAAAAAAGATGTTGAATAATCTCCTAACATCTTGGGAACCTAAAGTGACGACAATAGAAGAGTCAAAGGATCTCAACTCACTCTCCCTTGATGAGCTCATTGGTTCCTTGTTGACGTATGAAGACTGTAGCAATAATTATGATGATGAAGAGATGGCAATGTTTGCAAAAAGATTCATGAGGTTCATGAGGTCCAACAAAGGAAGACAATTCCAAAAGAAGGAAGGACTCAAGAATGAATCTACTAAAGAGAAGGACCCTATCATATGCTATGAATGCAAGAAGCTGGGACACATCAAGTTTGAGTATCCTCAATGGAAGAAAAGAGGGTCAATAAACAAAAGCTTAAGGCTCATGTTGCAACTTGGAGTGATGAGGATTTATCAGACAATAAAGATCAAGAAGGAGCTAATCTTTGTCGTATGGCCATCCATGATATTAAGATCCTTATGATGAATTAGGTTTGGAATTTGAAGTCATGATGTTAAAACATAAGAAAAAATTTTAAAATTTGAGAAATGAAAATGACTTACTTTCCAAAACCAATTATGAACTAGAAGAGTAAGTAAATAAAATACAGGAAATTATTAATGACTTTGAAAAGAAAAATTTAGACTTGCATAATTTACGTTCAAAAGCTTATGAGGATCATCAAAAGCAACTTGAGTTGCTTAAGAATGAAAAAGCTCACTCTAACAAAGTTTTAGAAAAAATGAGAAAATTCAAAACAAAACTTTGTTAAAAAAAGCTTTAATTTTTATAAACATAGAGGTCCCCAAAATTTTTTCAAGAGAAAAATCATTACAAGTGTATGGGTCACTAAAAGACTTATAACTTCTCAAGATAGGAGATTGATTTCAAAATGGATACCCAAAGGGACTAAAATTATAGGAACTAATGCTTATGGACCCAAAAGAAATTGGGTACCAAAAGTCAAATCCTAATTCTATGTTTGTAGGAAAAGGAGCATTGCTTTGAGGTGGGCTATTCAAAGAAAAACATATGGTACCTCAATAGTGGATGCTCAAGACACATGACCGATGACAAGAGTCACTTTATCAATTTGAAGTCAAAAAGTGGAAGAGAAGTTACATTTGGTGACAACTCTATAAAACAAATTGAAAGAATAGGCTCTATTGGTAAAAACTCTTCTATCATTATTGAAAATGTCTTATATGTCAACAGTCGTAAGCATAATCTTCTAAGTATTAGTTAATTATGTGATAAAGGTTTCAATGTCATATATAAGTCTAAAGGTTGTAAAGTTATTGACATTGCTTCTAATAAGATTATCCTTGTAGGACATAAAATAGAAAATATGCATTTAGATGATATGCATAACTCTAGCTTATGCCTTATTGGTAAAAATAAGAATAGCTTTTTGTTACGACATAGAAAAATAGGACATGCTAAATTAGCATATTGCATAAATTAGTTAAAAATGACTTAGTAAAAGGATTACCAAAAATTGACTGTGATGGAAATATTGTTTGTGATGCATGTACAAAAGGTAAATATAAAAGAGTTTCTTTTAAACGTATTAATAAAGTATCGACTAGTAAAGTTCTTCAACTAATTCACATAGACTTGTTTGGTCCAATTAGGACATCTAGCTTGGGTGGAAAACAATATGCTTTTGTGCTTGTTGATGACTATTTTAGATTTACTTGGGGGTTTTTTTCAAGTACTAAAGTTGACGCTTTAGAAAAATTCATCACATTTTCAAATATGAACCAAAAAGAAAAAGGTTACTCTATCATTAGTGTTAGAAGTGACCATAGAACCGAATTTCAAAATCTTGGTTTTGAAAATTTTTGCAACTCAAATTGAATTATACATGATTTTTCTATACCTAGAACCCCTCAACAAAATGAAGTTCTTGAGAGGAAAAATAGAACTTTAGAGGAAATGGCTAGAACTATGCTTTGTGAAAATAATTTACCAAAATATTTTTGGGTGGAAGCCACAAACACCGCTTGCTATGTGGTTAATCGAGTGATGATTAGGCCAATTTTAAAGAAAACTCCATATGAACTTTTCAAAACTAAAAAGCCTAACATTAGCTATTTTTATCCCTTTGGATGCAAATGTTTTGTTTTAAAGAATGGGAAAGACAATCTTGGTAAATTTGATGCAAAAAGTGATGAAAGAATTTTTCTTGGTTATTCTTTAAATTCTAAACCTTATCGAGTTTTTAACACAAGAACTTTAGTAGTAGAAGAGTCTATACATGTTATTGTTATGACTCGAATCCTCCTTCTAGAAAGGATTTTTATGTTGATGATGATGATGCATAATTTGTCAACAAAGAGGATCAATCATCAAATGGAAAAATTCAAGAACAAATATAAGATTCTCTAAAAGAACTTTCAATTGAGGAAAGGGAAGTCACTTATCCAAGAGAGTTCAACTATGTGAAGGATGATATGATTTTGGGAGATCCATCCCAATGGGCAATTACTAGATCTTCTCATAGAAATACTTGTAACTATGTTGCATTTATCTCATGCATTAAGCCTAAAAATATCAAAGAAGTATTAAATGATGAATATTGGATATTATCCATGCAAGAAGAGTTAAATCAATTTAAAAGAAGTAAATTATGGGCCCTAGTTCATAGACCTAGTGATAAATCTACTGTAGGTACTAAATGGGTTTTTAGGAACAAACTAGATGAGAGTAGTAATATAGTGAGGAATAAGGCTAGACTTGTTGTTCAAGGTTACACTCAAGAGGAAGGAATGGATTATGATGAATCATATGCTCCCGTAGCTAAGATGAAAGCCATTAGAATGCTCTTAGCTTTTGCATACTTTAATAAATTTAAATTATATCAAACGAATATAAAAAGTGTTTTTCTAAATGGTTTTATAAAAGAAGAAATGTATGTTGAACAACCCCTCAGTTTTGAAGACCTAAAATTTCCAGACCATGTTTTCAAACTTTCAAAAGCATTATATGGTTTGAAACAAGCTCCTAGAGGTTGGTAGGAAAGATTATCATATTTTCTTATTGAAAAAGATTTTTGTAAAGGGAAGGTTGAGACAAAACTTTTTATTAAAAGAAAAGACAAAGGCTTATTAGTAGTTCAAATCTATGTTTATGATATTATTTTTGGTTCTACTAATTATATTCTTTGTCAAGAATTTTCTAAGCTAATGCAAGGTGAGTTTGAGATGAGCATGATGGGAGAACTAAGTTACTTCTTGGGTCTCCAAATCAAGCAAAAATATGATGGTATCTTCATCAATTAAGCTAAGTACACAAGGGACATGTTGAAAAAGTTTGGGATGGATACTTTCAAACCACAAGCTACTTCAATGAGCTTTACTACAAAGCTTGACAAAGATGAGGAAGGTAAATGTGTTGATTTAAAATTATATAGGTCAATCATTGGTTCTTTGTTTTATCTTACAGCAAGTAGACCTGACATTATGTTTAGTGTATGCTTGTGTGCTAGATATCAATCTTGTCCTAAGGAATCACGTTTACAAGCCCTTAAGAGAACTTTTAGATACCTTAGAGATACTTCAAATTTAGGTCTTCCGTATTTTACAGACTCATCTTTTAGCTTACATGCTTACTCAGATGCGAATTTTGGAGGTTGCAAATTAGATAGGAAAAGCACCTCCGGTACTTGTCAATTTTTAGGCAACATGCTAATTTCATGGTTTTCAAAGAGACAAAATAATGTTTAATTGTCCACCATCGAAGCGGAATATATTTATACTAGTTGTTGTTGTGCTCAAATTTATGGATGAAACAACAACTTAAGGATTATGGAATTCATGTAGAAATTTTTTTTATCAAGTATGACAAACTAGTGCTATGTGTCTCACTAAAAATCCCATGCAACATTCTAGTACTAAACACATTGAAATTATACATCATTTCATTAGAGATCATGTCCAAAAAGGTGAAATAGTTCTAAAGTATATAGACACCTTAAACCAAATAGCTGACATTTTTACAGAACCATTAGACAAAGAAAGATTTTGGACATGTAGGGGAAACTAGGTTTAAAAACCTTGCCTTGACTTTGTGTTAAAATCTTCTTATACTGTATTTGATTATTTTGTTGCAAAAAGCTTGTTGAGTATAGATTTCATGGGTTTTACATGCAAAAAGGTAGGGGGAGTTTCATGTGAAAAACTGATCTATTTTGACTTCATTTTCTTTTACATGTGAGAGAAGTGGTAACAACTTAGTCATTGTTTTAAACATATTTTTGCTTCATGCATTTCATGCATTTTACTCGCACTACATATTTATGTGCATATGAATTGGTTAGGAATAGTTTTAGAGTCATTTAACTCTTAGAAAACTATTGGAATGACGGAAAAGTGCAAGTGTACACAAATGCAACAAGTAATAAAGTGACAAGTAAATGTCGAGTTATCTTACCCACAAGCACTGTGAAAAGAATTATTTATGAATGCAATTTTAAAAATAGTTTGGTGAAGAAAAATATTTTGATTTGAGGAGGTGATCAAAAACTAAGATTTTAACTAAGTAAAATAAATAAAAATAAAATAAAAGTTCCAATGCACGATTTCAAAAGATGATTTTAATCAATATGACATAATTGTGCTAGATGAATTACATATCTTAAGTTAGAATTATTAAACTCATGTTTATGTTGTTACAAATAAATTCATGGCAACTTAGTAATTTCCTAACTTACCTACCAAAATCCATTTATCTCTTGACCATATCTCTATGTCAATTCAACCGATTAAACAAATTTTAATAAGAAAAAGAGTTACTGCACATACATACTTATGAAATTAAAATAATCTCTTGTACATATCTCTATGCCAATTCAAACAATTAATTTAATCTCATAAGCACATAAACAATTAATTCAACCGATTAAACAAATTTTAATAAGAAAATGTGTTAATGCACATACATACTTATGAAATTAAAATAATCTCTTGTACATATCTCTATGCCAATTCAAACAATTAATTTAATCTCATAAGCAAATAAAATATTACATGAGGTAACAATGTATTTCTACCTTGAAATAGATTAATCACAATAATCTTTCAAGTTATGCAAGGCTAATGTATCGTTATACTGTTGCTAAATTAACCCTCAGCTACCTTAGATGATTAAACATGCATTGATTAAGTATCATGTCAATTAATTACAATTTCAATCCGTTTAAATAATTAATTCATTAGTTACCTTAAAATTGTAATGCAAGAATAACTTAGTCATGCTTTTACTTAATCAAACATCATACCGAGGCATATAACAACACAAACACAATTTTAATAACTCAAGTAGATGAAATGCAATCAACTAAAACGAATTAAATTTAAGAAATTTTAATTAAATTAAACATTTCAACATCACAAATATTCATAGACATGTTCATCAAAAAAACAAAAAAATTAAAATGATAGGGAACAAGAGTCAAATCCGGTGTTTCTCCGAGGCTTAACTAGTTTGCTCCGCTCCTCCTTCTCTGCTTGTTCTTGTTGAACTAAGGCTTCCATAAACACTTGAATGCTGCACCAAATGGTGGTTGAAGGACTCTTTTTCAAGAGGTGAAATAGACAAAGGAATAGGGGAAGAAAATGAAGAAAAATGGAAAAGAATGAAGAGAGAAAAGTGAAAGAGAAGTGAATAAATGAATGGATTTGAGATGTGTTTCATGTGAGCAGCCAAGAGGGGTACTTATTGGTTGAGAAGGCTACTAAAAATAGCCAAAATTAGCAGCCAAATATTTCCCCATGGTCAGCCACACATGTGGCATGTTTGAAGATTTCAAAACATGCTATTTTTAGGTAGGGGAAAATCTTGAAATGCATGAACAGTGGAGGGGTTTTAATGCAAATTGAAGGATTCTTAAAGGTCCATTTTGCAAGCCAAATAATCAGCCAAACAAGCTGATTGGATCAGCATGTGGGACGGTTTTGGGCTGCCCAATGCTCGGTTCGATTGGTTTTCTCAGTTCAGCTCAATTGGGCCCTTTTTCATACTTAATTAATAATAATTTATTTAACCAAAATTAAATTGAATTAAATTTAAAATTAATTATATTATGAATTACTACACATAATTTGCACCGTCTTAGGCTAAAAAATTAATTCGCCTTCATGCTTCAGAATTGCTTCTCGATTTTGCACTTATAGTAGTGTTTGCTGACCGTTTTTCGCCCTTTGTGCGAATCTATCAAAAATAATGAAAATTTGATATAAAATGAATTAAAATTCAACATGGTCATAATTTGAGTGAAATTTAATTAGTTTTTATAATTATTATATATTTTTCGATAAGAATTTTACCGAAACTGCATGAATTTGAGTGAAAAAGGGCATGAATTTGAGTTAAAAAATGTGTATATTTTCGTGTTTCCAACTATACAACCTAAAAATCTCGTTTTTTTCTATTTTACTACACTTGGAAAATAGAATGGCAATATGGTATCGATGCCTATCATAAGTTTGTAAAAATATCGATACTCGTGAGAAGATATCGATACCACGGGGTGTTTAAAGGATCTTGTAGCAGTTTTAAAACAAAGAACCCTTAAATCATTTTTCCCTCCATCTAAAAACCTTTCAACTCCTCTCAATTTTTTTTCAAATTTATTCAATTTTTTGACAAATCTTGGCCCTTTTACATCTTCAAACATCCTTTCCATAAGATTTACTCATCTTTGCTTGAAGATTTTGCCCATTTCAACACTTTTGAGGTAAAAACCTACAACATTAATTTTTTTTATTTTATAAAATGTAGGTTCAAATAGAGCTTCTTGATGGTTAATTGAGCTATTTTAATGTTTATATATCATGTTTTACTATAAGAGGTTACCTATTCTAAAAGATTTTTCTTAAAATGTTTCTCAAACCCTAACCCACTGAGTTTTTGATAAAGTTCCTAAAAGATATATTTTTTATTGTAGTGATTTTCTAAGTGGTTCGTAGTTAGAATGGCCCCAAAGAAACATTCTAGGACTAGTGCATCTTCTTTTAATCCATCTAGTGAGTTGGAGTCATCTTTTAGCACATGTTTTTAAAACTCACACTTTCAGTATATTTTTAACTGACATTTTGCATCAAAACATATTTGAGAGGCTAGGAAAGTTGATATATCCATGTTAGAGGCTAGTAGTTTTTCTTATTTGTAACACCCATACCCGGCTTGGACGCCAGGCGAATATTGAGATGGCATACCACCATCTCACGTCAATTTCATTGTAATTATCAGAGTTGAAATACATGCAATTTTGTTTTACCTAAATTATTCTAGCATTTATGAGAATATCAAGTCATGCAAGCTTTGTTTAGCATTTAAACATACTAACATACGACAAACAAACTTAAAATGTACATATCTCGAGCATTGGGACCACTTAGCAAATTTCTCCAAATACATTACGTAGGTATCAATATCGCCTTTTTGGTATAAATATTCCTTTTAAGTGGTATCGATACCAGCTGGAAAATTGATACCAAAATAGCATACTATTTCTCGCCAAATTTCAAAGCATCAGAAATTATTGGTACCTTTCACAATGTACTGATAATTACACCACAAGTATCTGTACTCGGGCTAAGGAATAGATACCAAATCTCTATTTTGACTTCCTACAGATTTTGAAACACAAAGGTATTGATTTTAAACCCCAAATATCAATACCTCTGCCCCTGGGCATAAAAATACAGCATACATATGCAATTAGCTCATTCCAAAATGGTTCCTAGGCGTCATGCAACAAATACTTTGATTAATACTCATTCAATGGCTAAATTTAACAGTTCAAATCATCAAAATGTGGCCAAGCGAGAAACATTGTGCCAACATCTATATTTATAGTCCTAAGAAAATATATGTACTTATAAAACAAAGAACACGAGAAAAACTGGTAAATAGTCCAAATACATCATGGAAATAACCAATCATAAATATACCACATTGCCTTAGTACCCAAAATGCATATAAATAAATTAATAAACACCTATGAAAAGAAACGAGACTCCCTTGGATCACTCCCTTGGACAACCACACCGCTCACACTGATACACAACTATTCTACAATGGTTAAAGAAGGGAGTGGGTGAGTTTTAACAAGTTTAGTGAATGCCTAGAACAACTACCATGCAAACAGTTCATCAAGCATTAACGAAACAACCATATAGCATAACCTTAATAGTGTCAACTTTAGTGTCATAATATATTTACTCGTGCATTATTATTAGTTCTTTTACGTGGTAAGCATATTCACTTTTAAGCATATATCCTATTACACATATAATCACCTAACATGCAAGCATATATCACAATACTTAAAACATCTTTATAGATATAATGGTCACATACTCATTTAGGCATACATCACATTACACATATATACATTTTAAGATAATTTGGCACTTGAGCTATGAAACATAAAGGTGAGCTCTATCATCACTCACCGAATACGTGGATCTCCAACATACCAAACATAGACTTATAGAGTCAAACACGTCCTAAAAGTGAAGTATAAAGCTAATACTCTCCTTATTTCCCCTAACTTGTCCCGTTGAATGGAGCTTAGCTTACATTCCCTTATCCCTCCAACATGTCCAAGGGCCTCAACGCCAAAAAGCACTATACATAAAGGTGATACTCACAATCCTATGGCATGCCAACTATATCCAACAGTTTCAAGATCACAAGGCCAAAATATTTGAAGTCAAACACATATCATTTATCAATTATCCGTGCATAATCACTTCATATTTACATCTTAAGCAAAACACTATCACTAACATTTAACATATACATAACATGTAAATATTTACACTCTCACAACAGTTATCATAACCACATATCACATGTTATAGCATCTCATCTCAATTCACATATTCACAAACACATAAGCACTTTGTTCACAAGATAACATAGGTATGAGAAAACTTACACTCGAAATTTAGAGTAGAGGTTTAAGCTACTATTAAATTCCAAAATAATGCATTGAATCATGTCCACAAGTAATTATTCCAAGCACTTACCAATTACACTTTTGCCGAAAACCTAAAAGCTCAAACTAGCTTTGCTTGCCTTTATCTCTACCCATAGAAGGTTCTATCGAATCTAAAACTTAAACACAACAAATTCACACAACAATACATCCAAAAATAGGTCAAGGACTCATTACAAGCATACAAAACATAAGCCTAAACTAAGTTCTCATGTAGCCGAACTTATAACATAGCAAACATTAAATTCTAATATCTCAAGTTATACTTAATATTTTTTCCTAAAACCAATTCAGTTGATCTTATAACTCATCTTCGACTAATTCTCAATCTTTAAACTATAATAAAATGCTCAATTCAAAGTATCAAATTTTTTGACATTTTTTATGGCTATTTTCTGAAATTCATTAAAACTCAAGAAATCTTTAATGGAACTGCAAATTAAGTTTAGTAACCTTCTAATCATGTTAAAACAAGTTTAAAAATACTTTGAAACCATGTTTTTATGGAAAATCTCAACATCCACCATTAACGACCCAATTTTTTAGTTTTATTGAAAACATGTGTTTCAATGGCTACAAATTCAGTTTAAGGACTACATATCATTTAAAACTCACAGAAAGTCAAATAGTTACTTGTGATGGAAGAAAAATGAGCTTTGATAGAAATCTGGAAAACCAACGTTTGGAGAAGATGATGTAGATGATGAAGTTTTCGGGTGATTTTCTTAGTTTTTATAGAGGTTTAAAGTTCAAGGGTGGTAGAAATAAAAGAGGATTAGGAATGGGAATTCAAACTTGATTGAAATAGAAAAAGAGAATCAAGGGACGACAACACTAGTTTTGGGGAAAAGCTAACGTGAAAAACTGTAGGTGGGAATGAATAAATAGGTTGGTTTTTAAATTTTTGTCTAATTGCTTCTTAAAAACTCATAATTTTGACTCTTTTACAAATCAGTCCTTTTTCTAAAATTAAAGGTATTTAAAACTCATTTTAATAAATTGACTTGATTTTATGAAAACCATTCGAAAACATTATCGGTTACCAAACTTATGAAATTCAAGTTCATATAGGCTAAAATTCCTAAGATACCCCTAAAACTCCTAGGCCTTATTTTGGGGTATGACATTATCTCCCTATTTTACAAAATTGGGGTGGATTACTTTTTTAAGTATTTTTTTGCCAACTTATTTAAATCTTGTTCGAGCTTTCTTTAGAAATGCCAAACTCGAACCTGATGAGTCTGGTAATACCATTACTACCATCACCTCATTTTTAATGGGAACTCCTATTCACCTCACTATGGAAGAGTTTGGCGATTAACTTAACTTACCTTCCGGTGGTTCCTCTGATGAAAAAAGGCCTTTTGATCCCTTCCTTTTTATCGTGTCCTACATTTAATTCTCACTTGGAACCTAAGATCTATTAAGAAGCATGCCAAGCTTCGAAACATAGATTATTTGTGGCTCGATTATTTTAAATCCGATTGACATCCTAACCTTGCACTTATCTTATTTAATGATAGTATGAAAGCTATTCGGAGGGGGATGAATAGAATATCACTATTCCTCATGGCACGTTTTTTTCATACATTTTAGGCAATTAGGTATTAGCACCCATGGAGACTCCCCTGTTCTTCCAACCAACCTATTAGTTTTGGGGCCTTACATCATATGGTATATCATTTCGATGCTGCTGCCAATACCTGGACTAAACATAACCATCTGGTGGATAATGAAGATGACGATGTCGAAACTGCTTTTGACGATGTTTCGACACCCGAGCCCCCTACTCCACTCACATTCCTTGAGCAATGACATTCGAGGTCTTAGAGAAGATGTTAGCTCTCGTCTCTTGAATTTCGAGACGCAAATGACATCTCTCTTACTTTTATTCAATTTAGGCCCTAAGGGTAAAACATGCAAATTAACCATTTTTATTGAAATTTCACACTAGCCAAATATTCATAGCCTTCATTTCAGCCAGTTTTTTGAACAATTTCATATCAAAACCTTGTACTTTTACTATTTAAACAATTTAGTCCCTAATCAGAAAATTCAACAAAATCACTTAACAAAATACTTTTACATATCAACCAACATTTCAAACTCATCATTTAGCATCTAAAATCACATTGATTCATCAATGGCAAAATTCTAAATCTTTCACAGTTTCAAAAACGAAGGTAGGAGAGCTAGACTTAGTTGCAACGATCTAAAAAACATAAAAATTACAAGAAACAGAATCAAAATGGGCTTACATGCAAGAATTAAAAATTGCAGAACCTCCCAAGTTGAGTTCTCATGGTGTTTCGGCATGGTTAAATGAAAAAGTGAAGAAGAGATTACCTTTTTCTTCTTTTAATTTTGTTTTAATTTCATAAAATCTACCATTTTGCCCTTAAATCATATAATATTTTATAATTTTAATACATAGTGCCATATAATGTCAATAAGAAGGACTATTTATTACATTGGTCCTTTCTAATTTAATAATCAAGCCATGAAATCACTAAAATGTTATATTTACTTTATTTTTAACAATTTACAATTTAATCCTTTTTAATTTATTAACTATCAAAACGTTAAATTTTTTCAACTGAACTCTAATACCACTTTTATGAAACTCTATAAATATTTATAAAAATATTTACGGCTCGATTTATAGAAATAATGTCCTGATACCTCATTTTTTAAAACCATTTGACCATAAAGTCTTACCACTCGAACTTAATAAATTATTTAAATAACATAAATTATCAAATTAAAAACCTTTTTAAAGTCACATTTGACTCATAAATATTAATATTTAATATTACGAACTTATTCGTCAAATTTGGTGGCTCCGAAACCACTATTTTCGACAGCAATGAAAACTGGGTTGTTACAACAAGCATATTTCATAGTTCGTGTGAGCAATAATATAAAGTATAGAAAATGTTATGGTTATATGTTTAGGACACTTCGTGTGAGCTATCCTGTGTATCTGATGATATTCTAAATGGTTTAAGAAGCATGAAAAGGAAAGAAATGGTAAGTATACAAAAAAACTATGTCATGTATTTATGGAACTGGTTGAAATGGTACGGTTCATTTGAAAGAATGATATGTTAAGGAAAAAGATGAATTCAAATAAATTATGTTCATGTGTAATTGCTTACCTATGTTAAATTCATGTGGACTATGTTTCAATATAGTAACATGTGTTGTTGTTGGTGCTTAGGCTTGTGCCAAGCTTTTGGTCAAATCATATTATGCTTAATTTTTATGTTATGAATTGAAATGGTAAGTTATGTTCATCTTTTACGAACTTGCTAAGCATTATGTGTTTACATAGTTTTCTTTCCTATGTTTTATAGATAATTGGAAGCTCATTCGGTTTGGAAGCTAGTCGGAGAGCTATCACACTATCGAGTGAATATATTGCTAGTTTTTGATGTTTTAGTCAAAGTTATAGTGGCATGTATAGGGAACTTATGTTTAAAGTTTTAATTGAGTGTTAAATGTTGAATTTGGTATGCATATATAAGTTGGTTGCTTAGTACCATTTGGAAATGGGTGGTTTCTGTCACTTATGTGATTATGATGGATGTGGGTAATGGTCCAAATGGTAAGTTTTTATGGATATGACATATGGTCAATTATAGTATTTTTGGTACTGAAATAAGTTAGATGTGTATGGTTGATGTATGGCCAAATATGCACATGTTTAGATCTGTTTGATGGTTTTTGATTAAGGTGCCTTATTGGCATATTGGTTGTATGGATTAATGGTAAAGTGAATTGGTCATTTTATACATGTTTTGGGCATGTTTTAAATTCTTGGTCATATGTGCAAATTGTGTTTAGGTACATGCTTAAAGTGGTTGAAGAAACGGCTTGATTACGGCCAATTTCTAGCCCACACGGCCTTAGGCACGGACGTGTGTCTCAGACATGTGTCTTCTGTAGGTTTTAAAGGTTGCAAGTCGGGTAGTTACATGGCCTAGTACACGGCCATGCTCACGGGCATGTGAGACCATTTCGAGTGTTACACGACCTAGCATACGAGCGTGTGGCTTGGGCGTGTAACCCATGTCAGAGAGTTACACGGGCACGGACACGGTTGTGTGTCCCTATTTTGATTGTTACATGAACTAAGACACAGGAGTGTGTCTCAGCTGTGTGAGTCACACGACCCTGTGACCCCTGCAGTTTAAAATTTCTATCCTTTTCATCAAATGTTTCAAATGATCTCGATTTAGTCCTGAATTGTTTCTAAAGTGATTATAGGGCCTCGAGGGCATGGTTAAGGGTCGATCAACATGTTTATAAATGGATTATGCTATGTTTATTGAAATGTTTGAAAGTAAATAATTTTAGGTTACGTTTATTTGGTAATGCTCTATAACCCTATTTAGGCAATAGATACGAGTTAGGGGTGTCACATATTAACTATAATAAATAGAAGGAAATACTGTTAAATTGAATAAGATGTTGGTATAATGAATTAATTTAATTTAATGCTAAAAATATAGAATTGATATGGAAAATGAAATGTAGTGGCAAATTACAGAGAAAAGCAAGAGTAATTCTGTTGAATGAATAAGGCTTGAATTATTCAGGTGAAATGCTCTTATCAAAATTATTTCATGGAAAAATATTGTCTAATCAACTGCTCAGAGAGTTACTACTATAACCTACTTCTTTCGATAGCTAGATTTTAAGTAAAAATTTGAGTTACTGTGTGTCTACAAAACTCTGGATTAATAACAAAAATCAGGTAAAATAAAGGCAGAACTGCAGTATTCCTCGCCCCACTCAAGCTTCTCCTTTATCTTCTGATCGTACCTGAATTCAGGATAGATGTCTCTTCCCCTTCTTCACATCTGTACGCTGCTCTCTGCAGCTGCTACCCTTTCTTTATCTAAAATTATCCATTGGAGTGTTTCTCTGTGCAGAAAGAGGATTGTTGTCACCAGTCTCTTTCTCACACAAATTCTCCGCCCTCTTTTTCTTCTTCTTTCTCCTTCTTTTATTGTGTACATCCGTCCCACCTCAGCACACTTTTTTCTTTTCTCTTTTTAGGTTGGTTTTTCTAGTACACGTCCAGCTGGCTGAGAGTGACATGGATAGAGTGTTTAGTCATCTTCCCGAAATTGCTATGGCAATTCTGTTGGCAATCAATCTTACCAATTGGCACAATAATGTTTCACTTCCCTTATTTTTCCTTTTCATCTTCTTGCTATTCCTACACCTGTATTCACACAAAACCACACATTTCCTCCCCAAGTGATAAAAGTAGCAAATAATGAACATTATATCACAATCCTAGATTTGTTATGCAATGTTTTAAAAATATCCTAAAAATGAAAATGTATTCACTTAATTATAACCAATTAATTCTGTTTAGAGGACTTAAATATGACTCTTTTGAAGAGTTATCACATCCTCAAACCTGAATTATAGCTTGTCTTCAAGCAAATGATGTTTGAATATGCATGAATGCATGGAATTGCCAAAACAATTAGTCACCAAATGTATTGCTAAATCGTAATAAGCATACCGTGTACCTCTATTCTCAGTAATCTTCTACTAAAACAAGGAAAAACATTCTTACAATTGTTGTAAACCTATTTAGCAAATGCAGTGCAAAAAATGGTTCCTAAAGGTAAAATTTTCTAAAGATTTCATCAATTAAAACTATAGCAGATCTCTCAAATTTACTTAGGTTATCTCTCTCCTGAACTCAATTTTTTAGGTAACTATTCAATTTTCAACACAAAGTTTCCTAGGGAATTCCTATTGTCATATGATTATATACTTGACAACCTTAATGGAGCTTATAGTAGATTGCCACGTATTACATCATGTCACAATTTGAATATAATTCACTCATGAAACAAAAGCTTTTAACTAAAAAGATGGATGGAACAAACAACTACCTTCTTAGCAATTTAGCCTTAAGATTCAGTGGAGTGTCCCTAAAATATGTACACTTTCTTTTAGACAAATACTCATATTTGAACTCATTTTTTTGGTCAACAATATAATAGAGAAAACAAAATATTACTGACCTACTCAACAAGTTCAAACATGGGTGTATTCATATTATTTTACCATGACAAAATTATACTCTATTACTATATTGAAATTAAGTCAAGAAGTCCTAAATTTATTCAAAGAATGCTACTACTACCTAATTGTATTTATATCTCAATTATTCTACTTTTAGAAAGTCATGTTCAACAACTGTCCTATGCTAAATATGCCTAAACAACTGTCACTCTATTTTCTAAGTTTACAAAGAAGAGTTATTATCCTCATTTGTACCACCCTTAACTCGTATCCATCGCCAGAATAGGGTTACAAAGCATTACCATACAAACGGAACATTAAAACATTCATTTCATACATCATTGCAAACATATTCTAAGTACATTCAATCACACACATAACGGCCCTTAGTCGAGCCTTCGAGGCCCTAGAAATATCTTAGAAAGAATCTGGACCAAATTGGAAACAATAAAAAATTATAAGAAAAATTTAGAAAGATTGGACTGTAGGGGTCACACGGTCGTGTGCCTCACACGGCTGAGACACACGCCTATGTCTCAGGTTGTGTTACAATCGAAATAGGGACACACAGTCGTATCCTAGCCCGTGTCCTTACACGGCCATGCAGACATGAATTTTCCCAAAAACAAGTCATTTCCATCCCTAATTCAAGCAACCATCTAAAGGCCTTTAAAACACCTAACCAAAGCATCAAAACATGACCAAAACTAACATGAAATGACCAATTCAATTGTCCAAAACCGTTCAACCAATATGCCATACATGGCACCTCAAATGTAAACATAGAAAGTTACCAGAACATGTATATGTTTGATCACATTTCTACTATCAAACATAATTCAACTTTTAGCAAATCATACGTCAAATTTGATCATTAACACTTCAACACAACTTACCATTTAGGTCATACCTTTCATGCATCATAAGTACCAAAATGACACAAACTAACCAACATCAAATGGTACCAAAACAACTTATACATGCCAAAATCATCAACTAACATTCAACTAGGTACCAATACAAATCCACCTATACATGCCATTATAACCATGATTAAAACATCAAAAACTACCAAAATTTATGTTGGATAGTGTGATAGACCTCCGACGAGGTTCCAAGCTGATTGAGTTTCTGATTATCTATAAACCATAGGAAAGAAAACTACATAAGCACATAATGCTTAGTAAGTTCGTAAAGCATGAACATAACTTACCATTTCAATATATAACAATAAGATTAATCATAGTATAATCCAACCACAAGCTTGTCACAAGCCTAAGCACCATAACCAAAACATGTTAGTGCATTCAAACATAATTCACTTGAATTAACATAAGGTAAGCCATTATACATGAACATACTTCATTTGAATTCATCATTTTCATTAACATAAGTGTACTTCAATTGCAGCTTACCACTTCAATCCTTTTCATAAATACATGATATAGTTCATTTGAACACTTACCATTCCTTTCCTTTTTATGCCTGTTGAACTATTTAGAATATCATCAGATACTTGGGGAAGCTCACACGAAGTGTGCTTAACATATAACCGTTTAGAATATCATTAGACACATCGTTACTCACACGAGCTGTGGGTCAAAATGTAAGCTACACGATGCTGCTTGCACAAGCTGTGGAGTATCCGCAACATATGCAGGACCTCAGCCATCGGTAGGACATTCAAGGCCAGCACCCGAAACATGAAAACACTAATGACATGTCATTTGTATCCTACGAATTCCTAAGATTCAATTAGGACTCGTTAACTATCATGGCATTGTTGGATATTCATAATTCAATTCCATTACAGCTAACATATCAACATATAATTGAAATTAGCATTAAAACAACATTTATTTGTACAAACTTACCTCGACGCTTAGGGCGTAAAAAGAAGTTGATTAATTCGAGGCTTTAGCTTTTCCTCGATCTAGATCCGTACGTGGTCTATATAGATCTAAATAGACAAATTCAATCCATTTAATACTTTTATTATTCAATGTAGTCTATATTTCATATTTTTGCAAAATTACTATTTTGACCCTAATATTTTAACTTTTTAAGATTTAGTCGTTAAGCTCATAATTTGAAATATAAATATTTTCATCCTTTCCTTAAGCTAAAAACTTTCTCTAGGGACCTATATCAATCTATACAAAGCATTATTTCACAAATTTACCATGAACTTTCATCACTTTTACAAACAAGTCCCTAAATGTCATTTTCATCCAAAATCACTATACAAAACTAGTTTATTTATCAACAATGACTCATAATCTTCCATTAAACATCAAGAATCATGCAAGAAAATTCATGGAAAATCCCTAAATCTTTAACAGTTTTACAAATTGATCCTCGGGCTTGCTAGATTAAGCTACAACAATCCCGAAAACATAAAATCATTAAAATCGAAATTCAAATACATACCATGCAAGCAAAATAAGTTGGCCGAATACCCTAGCAATCTTCCATGCTTATTTTTGGTAGAATTCTCAAATGAAGAAGATGGTACCATCTTTTTATGTACTTTTCTTTTATGTTTTAATTACCCTTTTACCATTTTGCCCTTTAAAAACATTAATAATTTCAGCAAAACCTTTCCATAAACATCTACTAACTACATAAATGGTCTAATTACCAGCTAAGTCCTTTCACATTAAAGTTTCATAGCCATTTGACAACTTTAACTAATAGAACTCCATCTTTGCACCTTTTACGATTTAGTCATTTTTACTTAATTAAGCATGCATATGTCAAAATTTCTTAATGAAATTTTAATACGACCTTACTAACATCACATAAACACTAAAATAATAATTTACTTGTCAGATTTGTGGTCTCAAAACTACTATTCTGATTTCACTAAAAATAGGTCGTTACATTAGTAAACATCATTGATAACCATATACTCTCATAATTAGACAGTTGAATTGCAATTGAATGTTATGGAAAAAGGACTGTATGTATAATTAATAATGTAGTCTATATGCACAACACACCCCTAAACCTACGGGATGCATTGCCCTCAATGCATGAACATGACAAAATAAAATGAATAAAAGCTATATGAATGCATGAAATAGATAAAAAAATATCAAAATGAATGATCATCAAAATATAAATATCAAAGCGTGGAGGAGAAGGAAATTACTTCACTTGGGTTGTGTGGATTTCCTTGCAGCTCTCTTGTAACGTTGCTTTTTTTTATTAAAACATCTTCTTGGACTATTTTCCTAGCAGCCTTTTGGAATATTTTTTGCTAAAGTTAGTTGATACAAAGATCTTGAAGAACCTGTTGTAACCTTTCTGCTGTAATGTTTGACATAAACTCAAAATATTCATCTGGACCCTCAAGCAAATTGTAATGGGCATTAATAGAATCTTTATCAAACCAAACAAAAGCAGCTCTGGCACATCACAAGAGTAAAGTGAGCAAGAATCAGAAAAGTAATAACAAGATTAATAAAATAAATTGCATAAAAGAAGAAGGCGATGCATTCAAATTATTTTTACTTTGGCAAAAGAACTTGTAACGAAAGAAAATAAACAATTAAATAAACTTATTGGATAATAAGTAAAAATAAAATAAACAAATAAAAATTTCTGCTAAAGACAATTGTTAAGTATTTCAAAGAGAAATAAAATTATTGTCGCACATTATAAGAGCTCCAAAATAATGTTTTAGGCGTTGACCATTGACTTTGAAATTGGATCTTATTTTTCCATTTTTAATGTTGAAAGCTCCATGAGGGTATATACGCTTAACTTTGAATGGTCCAGACCATCTCGACTTTAATTTGCTAGGAAATAGTTTAAGTCTGGAATTGAAAAACAAGACTTGTTGTCCAGATACAAATTACCGTGCCAAATTTTTCTTGTCATGCCAGTGCTTTGTCTTTTCTTTATAGTTCTTTCTTGATCAGTAGGAGATATGGAAATTTGGTTGTACCTTGAATAGCCTTTTAAAAAATAGGAGAAGTCTTTCCTTGTTAGTCTATCCAACATCTAATCCATGAAAGGCAAAGGGTAATGGTCATTCTTCATTGCTTTGTTAAGCTTTCGATAATCCATACAAACTCTCCAACCTGTGACAGTACGTATGGGAATGAGTTCGTTGTTATCATTGTTGTGCATATGTCCTGCAACTTCTTCTTGAATTACAATGTCAACAAATTCTACAACATGAAATTCTTCATCTAAGTCTGCACACTTTAAAGCATCAAACACATTAAAAGTCAATTGCTGATCATTAATTCTCATGGTTAACTCACCTTTTTGTG